>NC_071256.1:33530729-33830729 GCF_023375685.1 Ictalurus furcatus
TGCTGAAGCCATGGTTCAAAAAGAGCTTACAAAGTATGCATGGTATCTCACTTGTCGAAAGGTATTGATCAAGTGAGGGGTATAAAAGAATTTCCAAAACATTAGTTGTACCATGGAACACCATGAAGCCCATCATGAACAGAAAGAGAAAATGGAGCACCACAGTGATGTCAGAGAACAGTATTTTTTAAAGGGTTTAACAGGGGTGTGTAGACTTTTTATGTCCATTCTAGGTCGTAAAGGCTTTTAAAGACAATTCATACTGGGATGCTCTTTGGTCCAGGCTAAAAACTCTTAATGCACTTCCAATGAAACACTCCAACCCACATGTATTATGTATGTCCGTTACCCTGTATTGTTTTTTGGTATGGGAAAATACTTTTCGCAAACATTTTTACACACCTGCAACAAAGAAAGCACCCAGATTCTCCTGGTCTTAACGCAGTAGAGCGAGGTGCGGGATATGAACACACCGATCTGGTACAGAGTCTGATACCTGAAACAAACATGCCGTTAAAGATCACTCAGACATACACAAAGTGGGGAGGGGGGTGTTTTCTGCATCTCATTCAAACATCTGGACCAGAGTGAAAAACTGAACCCTACCAGCGGTACTGTTCTGCGTGAGACAAACTGGAAGCAGGGAAGTAGAGCAACTCCAGCTTGAGAGAGAGAAAGATAAATGATTAAAAATATATAGTAATCTCTTAATAACAAGGCTTCTATAGTGGTTCTTTATAGGATTTAAAGGAAAGTATAGTTTCATTTCCAACACATCAGTGCTGCTATACACGCAACATGATGCTTATAGTATAATATATATTCAATGCCTTGCTGGGAAGTGAATCAGGTGCTTACCAATCCCTGGTTAATGAAATATTCAGCAAAGTAGACCACGCATAGAGGCACAGTAAACTTTAGCAGACGCTGGAATGGTAATACAATACAACACACACACACACAGATCAACATTATGTTAATAGTCTATGGGTGTTTTCTTCTGCTGTGTGTGAAAACGTTGCATAATAGCAGCACACACATACATCCTTTTTTGTTGTCATTAAAGTTTACATAAATTCTGTAATGCATTTACTGTGTTTAATATTGGTTGTTGTTTTGGGTTTTTTTTTTTTGTTGTTTTTTTGGTGAAGCATCCATTTGAATCAATCGTGTTTGAATTAGAGAAATTTCTGGTACCAAAAATTTGAGTGGTCTTGAGTGAACGTGATCACACGAGACAAAATAAGTCGAGCAAACGGACCAGACATCGGTTTTATAGACCGCACACAGGTTTCATGCTTGACCAACAAACCACACGCTGGTTACAAACGTTCTTAGTATTGAACAAAAAGGCAAGTTTCATTTTTAGTAAAAAGCTCGATCAAAAAAACCCAAAATAACAAACATAAGCACACGTGCAAACAAGTGTAAGCTCAAGTTTGTGCAGGACTGGATGCATTTTGATTGATTACAAATCCACACACTTTAATATGTACGCACATTCACACACACACTCACTTTCAGGATGTGAAGTCTGTCTAAGAAGGTCAGGGGTTCGGTGCATTGGTCCTCTGTCAGGAAGGAGAAAGCATTTCCAGCAGAGTTATCTAAACAAGTTACCATGAAAATCACATTACGCGAACACATCACGCTCTTACAGCGCAAACGATATTCCGCTAAACAAACCTACTACGTCCTACCTTTCCCGTTCACATCTCGAACACTGTCTTCATCGTTATCGTCCACTATTAAGGGCCGCCGTTCCTGAACGTCTTCCCCAGACCTCCACTGTGGGAACGATGGAGGGAAGTCTAAAAGGCGGAAGTAACTGGAAAGAAGGAAAAGAGGGAGGACGTGAGGAAGGAAGCAGGGTCCTGATAAGCATGGGACGCTAAATACACCTTCAAAAGGTTGAAAGACTTGCTCTGACCTGATCATCAGAACAGCAGGGATGAGTAGCATGATCAGCAGCGTGGCTTGGGGTGAAAGTCCAGCTTGTGTAAAAGCAGAATAAAGAACAGCGCCGGCAACTCCTGCGCCTCCTGTACCTGATCCCCATCCGCTCAGCACATCACTTACGGAGAGATGGAGAGAAGACTATTAGAAAAAAAAACCCCACCCAAATAGTCTCATGACAAGATGCCACACAAGTGCAACCTAGCATACAATTTCTGGCTATTTCACTGGTCACAGAATAAGGAAATAATACACAGGTACAAACAGGAAATAATGGCACTCAGTTACACTTGCAGCATCACATTTTATCAGCATGAAGCAACGGCCTTATCCAGAACGACTTACATTTATCTCATTTCATACAACTGAGCAATTGAGGGTTAAGGGCCTTGCCCAAGTGCCCAACAGTGGTAGCTTGGCAGTGCTGGGGCTTCTGACCTTCTTTTCAGTACCCCAGAGCATTTAACCACTGAGCCACCACTGCCCAATTGACTTGAGTCAATTCTTTTGAACTGTCTATTTCAATGATTCATTTATCTGATTCAATTTCACCCACCTCTAACCTACACCACAAAATTCTAGACTAAATATGCATGTGTATCCTACAAAATCTTTCTTTCATCCATCCATCCATCAGTCTTCCATACCGCTTATCCTACACAGGGTTTTGGGGGAGCCTGCAGCCTATCCCAGGGAACTCGGGGCAAAGGGCGAGGGACACCCAGGATAGGGTTCCAACCCATCGCAGGGCACGATCGCACACACATTGACATACTACAGACAATTCGGAAATACCAGTCAGCCTACAAGCAGTCCCTCCAGGATTTTGCGATAGCAGAAGTGAATGCAAAACAAAGGAAACGCCGCAGTATTCCCAGGAGCTTGCAATTTTTCGAAATTATCGCAGATTTTGGTCAAGACGTGTCATGTGATGTCATCACGACGTGCATTCAGCCAAAGCCCCTTTCGATTCACGTGCGTCGAACGAGTACAGCTAAAAAGTCTCATTTACTAACAAACACCACTGTGAAACACTTGCCATGAAATGGTAAAACAATTTCTTGCGATTTCGCCAATTCAAGTAGTTTTCCACAAAAAAATGGGTTAGAAATGATTCATATAGACTTTTGAACTGGTTCAACCAAACCAATAAGAAGAATTGATTCAGAAAATGATTCCTTCATGATTCAAACATGATCCATGAAGGAACTAAGCCCTACCTAACTAGGATGGCAGCCCATCCTAACTAAGCCATACGTTATAGCCAGCATTAGTCAGTTCAGCTTAGAATCATGTCTGAATCATGAAGGAATCATTAATCTGAATGATTCCTTCATGGTTCAGACTCGATTCTAAGCTGAACTCACTAATGCTGACTATAATGTGGGGGTTTAGTTACTGCTCTGGAAGACAGGATTGGAGTATTTGAGCACATTAAGTGAATTCTTCACTTCGTAAGAATTATGATCGAATTGTTTTACCAAAAGAACGACCCTTGTTCCATTTTACTGAATTCAAAAAGCCCACAGAGCAAAATCCTATACAATTTGACCTAAATTTTTATTTTTATTTTTTTTGCTGTGTGATGCATCGTTCAGTGTGCTGTTATCCGAGTAAATGGAGCTGTACCTGCTGAAATAGACCGTGAGAGAGAGGAAGGAGAGCTCGCCCAGTCCTGAACTCACACTGGCAAAGATCACACCTACAAATACAACCAGCAACACATCACTCAACACAGTCAGATCAGATCATACAAGAAACACACACACACAGATATACACGTTACCTAATATGCTCATCCACACAGTTGAAGAAAATGACACCACCAAGAAGCTTGTCATTGCCGTAGCGACACACCCCAGAATACGGAAACTGTCAATCAAAAGTACAAGCAGATGGAATCGAAGATGTCGTGAATCTGTACACGGCAATAACAAAGTAGATCGCATCCAAAGCTTTCTGTCTTGTGTTCATTTGCTATTGATTTATTGAGCAGCAATATCCTAACGTGTTCCTAATAATGTCATGGAGTAGCTTGTAGTTTTTAGCCAGTTAAAACTGCAACGAAGAGCTTATCAAGCAAACGAAAGCCTGAAACAAAAGAAACCAGTCCGCACCATTGCATGCTAATGTTACAAATAACATCTGATAAAATGTTTATCATCATCACAGGCCTAGAAAATGACAAACTGCATTTTTAAACTAACTCCATTTGCAGTATAGATGTTGGAAGGCATTACCCATAAGGCACTTTGTGTATGAAAAATGGCGCTGTCAGTTTGATCAGTAGAGTGGGCAAGATGTCAGCCAGAAGAACAGCCTGGAAACAGAAATAATTAATACCACAAAACAAGCAAAGTCATGGATCTATAAAACACACTGGTGGTAAAATGCAGCAGAGAAAGACATCGACTGGTTTATTTTGCAGAGCAAACACTAATAAGTGACAGAGCTGGCGGTGTATTTGCAAATCAAACTGGCATGTGATATTTGGATCAATCACAGACAGGGAGAAGTGTCAGAACGAACCATAAACTAATCTGAAACCATCGCATTTTTCTTCAAATTGTTTGCGTTTTTTAAGGTTAAAGTTCACCACCAGTGCAGGAGTCTGCGTGTTAAACACTTACTGCAGTAGACACAGGGTTGCAGTCATAGCGGCTACTGTTGCTGCTGTTCCCACCGTCTGAGGGTACGGGGCCTGGGGTCTGCAAAAACAACAAACATAACATACACCGAGGAAATGATAATACAACATTTATTTCATTTTTTCTTAGCGATTTTACTTCAAACGTTGTGTTACCAATCAGATTCATTCCGCTCGGTTATCACACTGATATTCGTGACCGCTCGCTTCACTGACATTATAGACAACGAACACGAAAATAAATAAATAAATAAATAAATGCAAACATACCGGCATTGTTGCATTCTGAGACTCCTGTTGTTTTAAAATGTCATGAGCGGCACTTAACATCACCACGTAGGCAAAGTTATTACACAGACCTAGCAACCTAGATAAAAAGGGATGGACAAAGAGAGAGAGTGTGTGAGAGAGCGAGAAAGTTCGCCATGTACTTATAGGTGTGCCATGTGCATGTTTATTCTGCAGAACTATGAGGTCACAGTGGCAATATGGTCCAAGAAGGGGGAGTATTATGATTATGGGGCATCACTACAGCAACAGTAGTGGACTGATTACCTAGGAGAAGGGAGGCCTTGTGGAGCTAGGAGTTAAAAGTAAGACACAGGAAAGGGAACCATGGGAAACTACATTTGCACTGGGCCCAGAAATGTGTCAAGTGCTGCATGTTTTACCAACCACTGGATTTTTTTGTTGCAGACCTGGTAACACGCACAGACATAATCGATTATTTACAAAGAGGTCACTTGTCTCTGATGAAGGTTTAAAATGATTGGAGTTAACGTTATCTGTAGACATGTGTGTCAGACAATTTATATATCCTTTTCTGTGACACTCAGTGCTCTTCTGCTTGGACATAAGTCAAACATTAGGTCCAGCACACTGTTTACTATTTGTGCATTATGTTGGGAGTTCTGACAATTTGTCAGCCATGCTTGAAACTGTACTGCAGAATATCTGGTGAGATTATTTAATCCCACAGTGTTCACATTATGTACCCTAGGTGGGACTATAGTGTATTATAGTGGCCTTGGTGTATTCCATCAGTCTATTTTCCATACCGCTTATCCTATACAGGGTAATGGAGTTGGGGGGTGGAGGTGGGGGCCTGCAGGCTATCCCAAGGGACTTGGGGGACAAGGCGGGGGACACCCTGGACGGGTTGCCAACCCATTGCAGGGCACAGTTGCGCACACACACCCACAACCATTCACACACTACGGACAATTCCAATCAGCCTATAATGCATGTCTTTGGACTGGGGGAGGAAACCAGAGTACCCACAGAAAATCTCCAAAGCATGGAACATGCAAACTCCGTGCACACAGGGTGGAGGCAGGAGTCGAAAGTCAAACCCCCAAACCATGGAGGTGCGAGGGAAATCTGCAAACCCAATTCACAGTTTGGCATTTTTTCCTACATTCTTTTGAATGTCCATGGAATTAAATAAAATATTAGATGCCACGAGTGTACCTTACACATGTGAATGATGGTCATTATGCAAAGCAATGTGATAAAGTAAAAATGACCGTATATGGCCACGGGCATTGTTTCACTATGATGTGCTTATAGTCTAATACTGCATCATGTGTGCGTGTGTTTGCATTGCTTTAACCCCTCCCTGTAATTCCCGCCTTCTCGCACACCAATTGGCCGATTCTAAAAGGCTTGCAACAACTATTGACCAAATTCCTACCTCTCAACCATTAGCCTGCTCTCAGCGAATGTGCGAAGGTGAAGCGCTGTTGTGTATGACGTCAAACAGTTGCTCGACAATTGCAGCAAATGACAGCTGTCCCGAATCGAAACTGAAGACGAATCCCGGACATTTTCTCAAATGTAGAAATCCCGGCCGGATGCTTTTTTAAGGTCCGGAAAAGAGGACATGTCCGGGAAAAAGAGGGCGTAATGTCACCCTAGCAAAAGCAATTCAGAGAACATTTTGTGTTCATTTCTACCAAATTAACTTTGCACAAAATTTATTTGCGCATGCACCAGCAGGTTGCTCATGTGAGTCACGACTGGCAAGAGAAAACCAGAACGGGTATGGGGGCCTGACAGGCTGGGGTATGGGGGCCTGACAGGCTGGGGTATGGGGGCCTGACAGGCTGGGGTATGGGGGGTATGGGGGCCTGACAGGCTGGGGTATGGGGGGTATGGGGGCCTGACAGGCTGGGGTATGCGGGTATGGGGCCTGACAGGCTGGGGTATGCGGGGTATGGGGGGTATGGGGGCCTGACAGGCTGGGGTATGCGAAGAAAACAATTTCACTGCGCTCTACTGTATATGTGACCAATAAAGACTCATTCTACGGCTCCTGTGGTGTTTTTTATGGGTCTGTAATGTACAGACCGGACAGTAGGCCACTATTCCAGACACTGGGATATCTTTTCAAACCAGTTTATTTCGTGATACGTCAAAAGGGACACACTCACCAAAACCCGCTTTGATTCCTCCATCTCCGACAGCGGCCTTAAGACCAAACGCACAGTTAATACACTCTGAGACGACCTGAGTGAAGTTTGCACAAATGTAAAACACGTTCATTTGTTTAGCTTCTTACCTTCAGAGCCAGTCAACATATCAGGATCAGCATTAACACTGTCTCTGTGATCCATGGTGCAGACAAAAATCACACCAACTTCGACTAATGCACAAACCAGAACATACCACTGTGTTTAGATTAAATTAAACACCGTGTTGTGTTTGCACGGAACCATTAACGAAAATAAGCTTCTTTCTTCCTGTTTCATGATCAGAAAAAGTTTCAGGTAGTCAAATGATGAGCCAGGGTTTCATGTTATTCCAAGCCGATATTCGGACAATGCCCGCCTCCTCCGCTTTGATTGGCTAAGAGCTCGTACTCACAAACACTGTGCCAATCGCACCAGTCGTTTATGAACCATTAGCCAATCATAGCGCAGGAGGTGTGACTCAACTTGGGGAAAACAATAACGTTACCGCTTTACGTAAGTGCAACAAGAAAATGCTTCCCTACTAATCCGGAATAGGGGTCAAACAGTTCCGCCTTTTAGAGTCCGGAAGCAGATGTTATATTGTTGAATTATGTCGAAGCACACTTTAATACAAGATGCTACATTACTGCATTATGAATAAAACTATTACATTTATAAGGTTATTTTATTACAATTTTATTGCTATGTCAGAAACACACATATTTTTTTGTGTTGCCATGAAAATGTATGGGACATACTCATTTATAAAATATGCTGTAAATTATATATAAAATATATACAATATACATTATATTCCATAAATAATGTTTAATCAAGATTTTATCCATCCACTTTCCATATCGCAGGGCACAATTGCACAATGCAAAATTGACAATTTAGAGATGCCAATCAACCTCTTTGGACTGGGGGAGGAAACCCGAGGTACTATGGAAAGCCCTAAGGCTCAAAACTAATGTTTGTAACGCCTTTTATTTGTAAAATGTTGTATTCCAGAAGTGAAAGGCATATTTCATGACTGTCTACTTATATTTTGAAAATGGGATAAAATAATTTATGTTTGTTGCGTTTTTTAAAATGTCTTTATTGACACAAACACCTACTGTTATTTCTATCAATAAATAATGTTATATATGTGACAGAGTTTTCATTATGAATATTGTAGACTTCTCACTCACATATAACTGATTTTCTAGGCTAAACATGTGACTGTTCTCAAAAGGCACAATACCTGGACATATTGATCATATTTCACTTTTTTCCCCCTTAGTAAAGTTTATCCATTTATTTTTAGAAATGCGATTGTGTGATTTGACCACAAGAGGGCTCCACTTTAGTTCAGCGGTTTAGAGTAAACTAAATCTGATGGTTTTCTGTCCCAACAAATACACTTTCACTGCAAGTTACTGAGGAAAAACTCAAAAGAAATTGAAGATAATAACAAATATCATACAAGTTTTAGCTTTTATCTTTGTATTAACACCACCTCCATCATAGCAGGGGGAACACATCCTGACAGCTGAGAATGGTACTATCAGGTACTGTTCAATAGGAAAGAAAGCTCATACATGTGCCAAATTCATACCGCTGACTTGTTTACCCACAACAGGTAAGTCCTGTGATTGTCAGCCTGCTATCCATATATTTGTCCATCATATCAGGGGGAATATACATGCCCTTGGATAGTGATACCAAACTAGCCTAGTCTCGTGTTAGATAGCCAAAAAGTTTGATATTTTATCGGTCTGGTAGTCCTGCAAACAGTGATAACACCCGAGGCAAGTTTTATGATAAAATACAACTTTTTGTTAAATTTTCACATTTTTAAAGCAATTAGCAAACACATGCAAGAAAAAAAGCATGCAAACTGTCTATTTAGAAGCATGTGATTAAAAGTTTTTTCATGGACAAGAATCTTGGCTTAGCTCCAGATGGTTTACAGTCAAGTTAACGCCCCTGACACTACAAACTACAGTCTGTCATCGATAGCTTTACTGACTTATCTTTCTGTTCCTGTTCTCCCACAATCCTGATGATGTCAGCTGTCAGTTTCACTACATAGTTTTCTCATGAAAAACACGAGAGCCAGCAGTAGAACCTGACTGTAGACTGTACTTCTCCTGTTATAGAACATAATGTTCAGGAACATAATGTTCAGAAAACGACAAGCAAGAATACAAGAAAGAATTGAAAAAATGATCAGATAAGAAGGAAAGAAAAGGAATGATACGCCAGCTCTGTGGGGTATAATTGGACTGGAAGCAGCAGTCAGATGAAACCAATGAGATCTCAAAATAATCCTACAGAAACAACTGCTATTTTTTTAGGGTTTATCAGAATAATTGTATTGATGACAGCTGCATGATAATTACTGTTGGTTCATTCTGAACACAGCCACGTCCCCAAATATAAAAGGGTGCGCACACCTATGCAGCTAGGTTATTATAACTTTTAAAAATTTTCCCTTCCAATATTTGATTGGTTTTCACTTACTTTTTTACACATTCATTTCACATTGAGGGTGGAAAATGATCTGACATGATTTATCCTAGTTTCATTCTTTTACTTCACAAAAACCTGCCATTTTAACAGGGGTGTGTAGACTTATCTATATCTATCTATCTATCTATCTATCTATCTATCTATATATTTATACACACACACACACACACACACACACACACATATATATATATACACACATTATATATATACATACTAGGGATGCACCGAAATTAAAATTCTTGTCTGAAGCCGAAACCAAATATAACGAAAAACTTGGCCGAAGGACAAATACCGAACATGTTTTTCGCATTTTTTCCATTTACTTTGCCATTTTTTTTCACCATTGCATAAATTAAATAGTCAAAATGTGCTTTTTACTATTTTGTCTTGCTTTTCAAAGAAAAAAATCAATTACAAAAACTACAATTTCAAAATATTTATTTAACACTGAACATTTTTTTTCATTCCAGCAGGCATAGGCTACCAACAAGGCACAATATAACTTTAAATAAATAAATGAGTAAAATAAAAATATTTTGATGTGGTCATCTTTGAGCGCCCCTTGAATAGCCTATGTTAGGCCTATAACTGACTGCTGAAAGAATGTAACACTCTGTAGCCTACAACTAAAAAGTGCATTGACAAGAGTGCAGAAAATGTTTCTATTGTGTTCTATACGGCTGATTATATTGGGGATATATACCGCTCGCGTCCCTGTACACCTCGCGGAGTATTAGAGTAGATATAGTATAATTAGATACGTTGTTAATGTTATGTTCCTTGATAGATTTAGTTAAACTATAGATTAGTTTATTTAGTCCCCGCTGGTGTTTCCGCTCCCAGTCCATAGTACTAGTTCATGTTTCTCGTTTTGTGTTTTGACCCTGTTTTCTGTGACCACGACTTTGATTCCTGGTTTTCCTCCGTTTATGCCTGTTTGCCGGTCGCCCGATAACCCTTTGCCTGTCTTGACTAAGTTTTTTTGGATTACGATTTGGATTTGTCTGCCTGCCCTTAAATAAATACGCCTTTACCTGCTTCCGTACTCTACTCCATATACACACATATATACATACATACACATTTTATATATTTTATATATATATATATATATATATATATATATATATATATATATATATATATATACACACACACACACACATCCACCATATACTGTATATATTTGGTATGTATTGGTCAGAACATAATCAAATCATTTTATTCATAAGTATTGTTGAAGTGTATTTCCTGTATGAAACGGCCATTTGATAAATCAATTCTCAATTATTAAAGCTAACAAGATGAAAGACACCACTGTACAATCAAACCACAATTAATTACCCACGTATAATCTTAACCCAATTCTGTGGACATGTGGATTCACCTCGACCCTGACCAGGATAAAGCGGTTACTGAAGACGAACCTCAATACTAGAACAATACTACTTAATAATGAAACAACACACATTGTGCACATTGTGTAACTTCTCCTGATGGCATCATGAGGGAGAAAAGCTTCGACTGAAATGTCACAGTAAGCAAGAACACAAACGGTCTACACACATTTAAAAATGAAAAGGTTTATTTTCCTGTGTAAAGACAATACAGCATGTTTCTACACAGACAAAAATAAAAAATCTATAAAATCAATACTAACAAAAGTACATGTTAGAAAACTGGTGTTAGTGCCGTGATAGAAGAAATACACAGGACACAATATAATTACAGTAAACACAATAAGTGACTTGTGCTTAATATTTCAAATGGAGAAACAAACAAAAAAATGTCAGAACCACAAAAATATAGTTGTCAGTCCAGTTCTACAAATATCGTACGTGAGAACTATCACAAGTCTCAGTCGCATGAACAAATTAAAAAGACTAGATATAGAAAAAGCCTTGATTTTGTTTGTACATTTTTTTTTAATGCTGGTGTAAACAGGGGGAAATTTAGCACAAGTAATATATCATGTCAGTTATAAGTAAACGCTTAAAAGAAATGGCCTTGCTAGGTTAAAGCTCATCCAAAAAGCAAGAACTCGAACGCTAGCATTGAAAAAGCATGTAACGTCAGTAAACATAAAACATGAAGGCATTCTAAAGAAAAAGGGTGTGGATAACACCTTACATGGATAATGTACCGAATAATCGAGCACTAATACCTGAACTAACACTTAACTTAATTACTTAACTAACGATGAGTTAAGGCATGTACGAATCACAAACTAATGAAGAACTAAACTTGGGATGTAACTATCGCGTGTCTTACGAACTCATGCGTGAATAATGACCAATTTAAGTACATGTGTATTAGTTAATGTATTAATTAACACGTAGAGGGGAACTGATTCAAACACGCTCTTAGAAAGAATATGAATGAAATTTCAAATTCTTTCTTATCGTACATAGAAAGACACACTATTAATAAAGAGCAATAATGTCATCTCAACCCGTGCGCAGACATTTTGAGGGGCAGTGACCAAAAATGTGAGCAAGAGCACAAGAGAGAAATGGGTGACCGTCCATAAGGATTTAAAGCCAGGAGATCTGATTGACATAGACGCAGTAAAGCAGTCGGAATAAACACGGCGACATCTCAGACTAAAGCCGGGTGCACACTGTGCGATTTTTTATAGTCCTTTGCGACTGTTGCTTGTCAGACTGTAGGAACACGGTCCCCGCTGTAAGCCACATCACACTGTAGGATCTCAGTTGTCATTAATGTCAGACTGTACAACAGTCAAGACGCGAAAAACGGACGCACGCGAGAAGACTCGGATGGAGTAGGACAAGCAACACTTCTAGCATTGTCATCTGACAATGCTAGAATTTAATCAGAGGAAATATTTGATAGCAAACTAGCGATCAAAGACATATATATGTAAATACACATACATTATGGGGGGGGGGGGGGGGGCGCAGGAGCGTGCCACACGAGGCTTGGGGGGCGTACAAGTACTACAGTGGGATTTGAAATGAAAAAGAAAAATGGATGGAGAGTGACGCAAAATGGGTTGAGATGAACCGACTGGTGTTTATTATTAGTGCGTCTTTCTATGTTCGATAATGAGGAACAACGTCAATTATCAAAGTAATCCAGCGCCATCCGATGATGTTTGTGTACGCAGCTGCATACGGCAAATTATATAAACAATTTGAAATGATGCACGTTTATTTCATGTTCTTTCTTATAGAGCGTGTTTGATTTAGTTTACCCCTGCATGTTAATTAATACATTAACTAACATACCTGTATTAACGTACTTAAAGTGGTCGTTATTCACGTATGAATTAATCGGATTCACGTCCTAGTTAAGGTTCGCTCTTCGTTAGTTTGTGATTAGTACATGCCTTAGCTCATATTTAAGTAAGTATTAATTCAGGTATTAGTGCAATGAATGTAAAGTGCTACCAGGATGTATTTAAGTAAATGTGCAGTAAATGGAGAAAAGGAGCACATACTCGCTGTAAACATAAGCACAAACGCACTTGTGAACGCGTGACCACATACACAGCTCGGGCTAGATTTTTGGAAGTGTAAATCCTCCATTTGGTCTCTATTTGAACTTGATCTCGCAGCATAAGCAGTTGATGGAGTCACACTGAGGTGGCTGAGGGTTGCAGGTGCAGTCCCACATGGCACACTGCAGCACACAAGGTCATATCATATCAGAACAGCACAGCACGCAACATCATAGAAATAAATCAATTCTGTGTCTCAGACACATCTTGGAGTCAAAAATATAACATGATGCTTGGGGTTTTTTTTTTTTGTGTACTAATTCAATCGAGAAAATGCTTGTAAACCCAGAATGATGATATTACTAAGATATCATCCACAAAATCACCTTTTGATGTTATAATGAGACTACGGATGCATCGGTACAATTTTTCCAGACTGAGTACGAGTAAGTTTTTTTGGTACTTTGAGTACTTAGTGTTAGCCAGTACGCAGTTTCGGACGCAGCCGAGCTCTATTGTTTGCCGTCAAACGGTTGAGCACTGCTGTGAGTACGTGTCCGGTCACAAAATGCGGTGAAAACTCACACGGTGTTAATAGTGTGATTAAGGTGTGTACATGTCTGTAATACACCTCGATAATGCGACTAAAACAGGAATACGCCACACGTCTTTATTCCATTTGTCTTTACCTCGAGTATGACTTTAGTCAGATTAAGGTAATCAATAATCGCTGTTTACATGCTAGTTTCTTAATCAGAGTATCGTCTTAATCGGGTTAATGTTGGATTATTGTTGTCCATTTAGACGTACTGAATGAGATCTGAATTACACTTTGGCTCGCAAGTGATGTGTTGATCTGGAGCATTCATGTCTTGGTGCTCAGTGCTCGGACAAAACTGCTTACACACGTGACACTTTCTCCACGCACTCACTTCACTTCACTACTCCACGCTCTGTGAATACCTCATCTTACCTTGAACCAGGTTAGCGATTCAAGTGTCGCCTGTTCATTAAGGCAGCGGTGTACACTAAGCTTACGTCACATATCATCATGTCATATCAGACGTTGTTATCGGAGCATTTTTACAAGTACGAGTAAATGTGCACGGAACCGCTATCAGTACCGATGCATCCCTAATTACGTAATATCTGATACTACTGGGTTACAATACAAGATGATGTTTTCGAACTTCTTTATATTTACTACCTCAACAGAAATCTGGCAGTTCTTACATTAGGAGAGGGGCAGGAGTGGTCAAGGCACGTGTGAAGAGATGGTGGGTGGCAGTCACATGACTGAGCGCACACGTGACAGTACTCAAAAGGAGATACGCTCGGGCAGCAGTTTGTACACTGAGGATTGCACTGCGTCTGCGAAAGAATATCAGTCATTAAGAAGCCACATACAGTCACATAAGCATGATATGCATATAGATACGCACAATTTCTCAGTCCAGCTCTGTCTCATTTATTAATGGAAAGAGACCAGCGTAGGACCAACGCTGACCAGATGTTGTACGGGTGGTGGATTTGGGAGCTCAAAAGTTACCCTGAAATGGTAGCGCGTATGATGCAGGTACGGTACAGCAGCTTTCTTGAGGTTTTAAAACACTGCTTGGACCCGATACACCTGTACAACATCACTGTCACTGCTAAGCTGAGAACGATCCGTTAATCAAAAACGTGGAAGGGATAGAGTGGAACTGACAAACTGTACAGTAACGGAACAGTCAGTAATGGTTAGTGTAATAAACATGAAATTACAACAGTGCTTAAAGTCCCCTTAAAATCAAAATGGACATTTTGTGTCTTTTAGTATGAATATATCAGCCTTAAAGTTATCTATAAGCTCGTTTGCGCCAAAACAATGACAAAATTGGCATTTTGAAGATATATGCATTCAAAATTTGTAGTCTGTCTCTACCACCAATACGGATCAACAGTTTAGATGACATCATTCTGCACTTCAGCTTCTCATCAGATTTTCAGTCCAATCGAATGCTCTTGAGAATTTGAAGTGTCCCGCCCCCAGCATTATAAAGATCACCTTGCTGAAGTTGAGCGATTGGCTATTTAAATAACGCTGCGTGTTTTCTAGGCACTTTAACGGGGACTTGAACAGTAAAAGCTACATTTTATAATTCATTTGAGCACAGTTATACACCATTCAATTAAACAGGACTTTGCCTGTACTAGCCTTAACAGAAGCAGAAGTGACTCTGGAGAATGGTGCCCACCTTGAGACAGTGATGGCACCATAAGACACCTGCAAGAAACAGCATATAGAGTCCAACGGAGATCAGGACGATGGCAGGGAGTGGAAGGGAAAGATCCCATAATGGGACAACCTGAGAAATAAACCATTTCACAACACAACGCTGTTGAGTTCTCGATTCTGATTGGTCAGACGGTGTTGATTAATTTTCTACCATAGGCGCTCCGACAGTATTCGCGGCATTTACACATCGCAGATTTATTTTAACACGCTCGTAAACACTTGGATGGACGGAAAACATCATCTAAAGAAAAAAAAATCTAATAATCCATATACTGAAGGCTTTATGTTGAGTTTATTGAATATTTACACAAGCAGTCAGTAGGGTCTGGTATGTTTTCCGAAATTCTTCAGGACAGAGGACTTTGGCTGTGCTGTTTTTCGGTTACATGGCAAGCCGCATTTTGTTTTGTTTTAGTACGTTTTAAATAGAAGAATAAAAGACAAGCTGGTGACAGAACGGCTGTAATAGCTGCTATAACGCAAGCGAAAACAGGAATTAACTTGTTTTATGGACGTTCCTTAACCTTCAACGTACCTATAAACAGCTTAAAAAAAGAACAAAATTAAGTTTTTTTCATTAATAAATTAGAAAAATGTACTGGCTGGCAGATTGCTGTACTGTAAGAGGAATTAAACACTTTGGGATGTCAACATCAGGGTTGTGACTGTAACTCAGCTTCCCATTGTTGATTATTGTCCTATAACAGCACGCCCACAAACGTTATTTTCCCTTTATTTAATACACAGCAAGGTCTGAGATAAGTTAATAATGATGATGATGATAATAATAATAATAATAATAATAATAATAATAATAATTTATTTAGCGTTAACGACAACTACATTAGATTTGCTTGGTTCTGTAGCTTAGCTTCACTAGCTAATCGACTGAAAGGAAACCCAAGAGTACTCTTCCCTCTGTATTCAGGTTCCCAATAAAAAGTCAAATATAAAGTCAAATGTAACTAGCTACAAGAGCTAATGTTGCTAACGATGCAATTGTTTATACACACCGTCATCATCACACTCGTGAACTCCACTGTCTTTATAATCACCGCATTATCTAGTTAACCACATCATCTTGGCATTTTACTTTCGTTAATAAAACTATACTATTTTTTCCCCATAAAAGCAATTCTCACTAAACGTAACAACGTGGTTCATCGGCGTTGTCCTGGCAACCAGGTAGCTGCCTGGCTTGTGCTTCTTCTTCGTGGTTTTAATGGTGACTTGTGAACCAGCTTTAGAGTGCAACATCGCCACCTGCTGTACTGGAGGATGGAACAGTTCCTCACAGCCATGTTGAAATAACAAAAGAATCTGATTTAGTAAGAAGTCAGATCAATACTACGGTGGCCGAGAAGTGCAAAACAAAACACAAATATGAAAAGAAAATAACAAATCCGAAAACACATTAACAAATCAGACAAAACGGAAAAGGTAGGTATATTTTGTAAATAAACGACTTACCACTGATTGGAAGACACATCTGTCAATCAAGATATACAGGAAGTTCAGCAGGCTGCGGTAGTACTGGAAAGTCAATTCGTGTGGGCGTGTGTTAATATATTTTGTCCGTACTGCGGTTAAAATAAAAATGTAACAATGTTTTCGGATTTGTTATTGTGTATTCGGATTTGTTGTTGTTTATAATTTGTTGTTTTGTTTTTGGATTTGTTATTTTGTGTTCAGAATTGTTATTTTGTTTTCATATTTGTGTTTTGTTTTGCACTTCTCGGCCACCGTACAAGTCTCTAAACCCCGATTAAGAATAGAAAACAGTTTATTCCCAGAATCACTGAATCACTTCACATACTTTCTATTGCCACTTGCTCGCTTTACTTTAGCACAGTGCAATACAACACCAATGTTTTTCTCTCACTTCCCCTAATTATGTATATTGTACATTGATTATTATATGCTTATTGTACTATTTTTTCCCCCTGTTTTGTTTATTTGTTTAAGCGCTTCTGTGTGGCATGGTGTGTTGTTGTTTCTCCTGTGATACTTCTGAGCTGCAGTCACTTAATGCTTTTATCACAGGAGAAACAACACCACAGCTCTGTTTATGACACTGTTTATTTGTCAAACACCCAACTGAACACTGTACTTCCATATTTAGATCAAATCTACTCATGTATACCAACTATACACCTGTACCAACAATTCAGATTAGGCTGGTTCTTCAAATCTAGCCCTCAAGGTCCACTGTCCTGCAGAGTTTACTTTTAATCTCAAACTCACAATTTTTACAGCAGGATGCTACTATACAGGACTTATTTCTTCAAAAATTTCAGGTTTGCATCTGCTCCCATTCCAGAGATATTCCACCCAAAAGAGAGATTTTTTTTAATGGCACTTTCTCGCCGCCATAAAAAAAATACGATTCTCCAACCTGAAATGTTCTGCATGCACACTATACTTACCTAGGTAGCCTCTAAACTCTATTTTATTTATTTATTTATTTATTTATTTATTTATTTATTTATTTATTTAAAACTGAGACTAGAACCCTTCCCATTATAAATTGACCCTAAATGTGGAACTATGCGCAATCTTGAGCATTACATTTGGACTTAAGTTCTAAGTCTAAGGAACAAGAATGTGCAAAATGTTTATATGCTCATGTACCCTGTAATATGCTCTAGAGATCAGTTTTTGTTCCAAGGAGCTAGGACCATCCTGAGATATTGAGATTTCCCATAATTGAGAGATATGACCAAAATTTGTTGTGTCCCATGACACAAAGATGGCCGTAGTAGTTAAACCAAGTTTAAAAAAATATATATTTTTTAAAAAACCACGATGCAGTACAATACATAGAGGTAATTACTAAAAAAAACAACCCCAAATTAAAAACGGTCAAACAACCAACTTTGCAATTATTGCACCACTTGAGATGGAATGACCCTTTCAGTTTCACCTGTGAAGACTGCAGTCACGTAATGTAGGCACAGGACAGAAGCAAGTGCAGGTATGGCAGTTTAATCAAACAAATAGAAGTACAATGGTTCAGGCAGAAAACAAAGTCCAAGGCAGGCTAGGGTCAAAAGGTCAAAAGATCAGGCAAACAGGCTACACTAGGCAGAGCAGAGAATTGAGATCAACAGGGTAAACAAAGTCCGTAACCAGAAAAACAACCACGGGATAAGGCTTACACATACGACAGAGACTAATCAACTGAGTGTAATACTTCACAAAGTCATAGTGTTCAAAAAGTCTCTTTTATAGCATGGTGGTGAATGCTGTGAATTGGATGCAGGTGTGCCTGATTAGAATGAGTGTGAGTGTTCTGTATGTGTGTGTAAGTGCTCTGGGAATTGCAGTGCATGGCGGCCATGTTTGTAGGCCACCGTGCAGGATGGGAAATGTAGTCACTGGTTTGCTGAGATATGACAACTGCATTTGTTGTTAAAAAGGATAAGCCAATAAGATCAGAGAGCTGTCTATGGGAGAAAAGCAAACAATTCTGAAGCTGAGAAAAGAGTTAAAATCAATCAGGGGCATTGCACAAACATTGGGTACAGTCAATACAACAATTTGGAATGTTCTGAAAAAGAAAGAAACCACTGGTGTACTGAGCAACAGACACCGAATGGGTCGGCCAAGGAAAACAACAGCTGATGACAGAAACATTGTGAGCGCTGTGAAGTAAAACCCAAAAACAGCAGTCAATGACATCACTAACAAAAAAACTCTATGCTTTATGTTGTTTAACACATCTACTGAAGATGTACAACCCCATTCCAAAAAAGTTGGAACGGTGTGTAAAATGTAAATAGAAACAGAATGCAATGATTTGCAAATCTCATAAACCCATATGTTATTCACAATAGAACATAGAAAACATATCAAATGTTTAAACTGAGGAAATGTACCGTTTTAAGAAAAAATAAGGTCATTTTTAATTTGATGGCCGCAACACACCTCAAAAAAATTGGGACGGGGCAACAAAAGGCTGGAAAAGTAAGTGTTACTAAAAAGAAACAGCTGGAGGTTAATTAGTAACAGGTTAGTAACATGATTGTGTATAAAAAGAGTATCTTAGATACGCCGAGTCTTTCAAAAGTAAAGATGGGCAGAGCTTCATCAATCTGTGAAAAACTGCATCTACAATTTGTGGAACAATTTCAGAAAAATGTTCTTTAATGTAAAATTGCGAAGACTCTGAATATCTCATCATCTACAGTACATAATATCATCAAAAGACTCAGAGAATCTGGAGAATCTGGAGAAAGGGGGAAGGGTGAATTTCAATATTGCATGCCTGTGGTGTTTGGGCCCTCAGGCGGCACTGCATTAAAAACAGGCATGATTCTGTAATGGAAATCACTGCATGGGCTCGGAAACACCTCCAGAACTCATTGTCTGTGAACACAGTTCGCCATACCGTCCACAAATGCTGGTTAAAGCTCTATCATGCAAAGAAGAAGCCTTATGTGAACATGATCCAGAAACGCCACCATCTTCTCTGGGCCAAAGCTCATTTAAAATGGACTGAGGCAAAATGGAAAACTGTTCTGTGGTCAGACGAATGAAAATTTGAAATTATTTTTGTAAACCATTGACGCCACGTCCTCTAAACTAAAGAGGACTAACGTGGAGAGGGACCATCCGGCTTTTTATCAGCGCTCAGTTCAAAAGCCTGCGTCTCTGATGGTATGGGTGTGCATTAGTGCCTAGAATGGGCAGCTTGCACATCTGGAAAGACACCATCAATGCTGAAAGGTATATACAGGTTTTAGAGCAACATATGCTTCCATCTGGATACCATCCCATCTTTATTTCTGAGAGACTCTGCCTCTCTAAGATACTTTTCTTATACCAAGTCATATTACTGACCTCCTGTTTCCAATTAACCTAATTAGTTGCAAAATGTTCCTCTAGCTGTTTCTGTTTAGTAACACTTATTTTTCCAACCTTTTGTTGCCCCGTCCCAACTTTTTTGAGATGTGCGGCCATCAAATTCAAAATTACCTCAGTGTAAACATTTGATATGTTTTCTATGTTCTATTGTGAATAACATATGGGTTTATGAGATTTGCACATCATTGTATTTTGTTTTTTTTGGGGACAGCGTCCCAGCTTTTTTGGAATTGGGGTTGTAAATACCAGGAAATAAAAGCTGAAATCCTAAACTCTTATCTGTCCATTTTTTGATTTCAAACCCAAATGTCTTTGGTGTATAGCACAAACAAACGAATTGGCCTTGCTGTTCAAATAGTTTCAGAAGGGACTGTATCTTCTTATATTCTTGATTGTTTCTTAATAAATAAAATGTATAGGAGTTAGGTTTGAACATGAATATTCTGTAAACCTTTGTGCATTGCTGTTTATAAAATTGTTAATAAATTCTTATGAAAATAATTTAATTATTTATAGAAATGTTACTACAGTAAGGTTTATATGCAATTTGTAAGTATACTGAAACATCTACCAAAAAAAAAAAACATTCAACATAACCCTGAACTTACCTGGCTGTATCTGTTAGGTGTATTATTTGTTAGCTAATAATAACCACACTTCCTAAGAAGCTAGTTTGTTGTAATCACTAGTATTGTACTAGGTTAAAAGTTGTGCCATATCGACACAGATCACTTTATAAAGCAGAACAATTATTCCACTAACATTCTTTCCAAGACATGTTTTTGATGTATGTTTATAAAAGCACAAACGTGATTCATGCTAATCCATCTTGTCTCTCAGGCGAACAAAGGAGAAAGAACCACAAAGTATGTCAATTCATAAGCGGTGGCACGAAACGATGACTCACAAGACTTTAAATGTAAAGTAATTAAAAACAGTGCCTGCCTACTCGTCGATTAATCCTTATGTCCAATTTCTGTACATTACAATACAAAATCATTTTTGTGCACTGATTTTTCTTCTATAAAATATAAAACATTAACGCAAATTTAAATGACACACAACCAAACATTTTTTTTCTGCAATAGCATTTATTTACCAAAGTAATTGCAATACTATTAAACAGATCTGTAGCAAAATACTGAAATACAAAACTGTACAGTTTCATAGTTACATTTAAAATGTACTCAGTCCGTACAATGTGTAATTTCACTATTAAAAATAAAAACAGTAAACACAAAAATAAGAAGATTTTTGAAAAAAAGAATATGAGCAAAGTTAATTTAGTAGGAATTACCAGAAAAAAACCACCCCCGTCTTACAATCTTTTTACGCAGCTCATTATTGGTTTTGCAGTACGGATATTTCACATTAGTGAGTTTCGGGAGAAAGATCTTGCTTGAAGCTCCATCTTCTTAATGTTTGATAAATCTTTACCACTTTCTCCACTAGAGATGGAGATTCTGTGCTGACAACCTCCTCTTCAACGCCTTACTATTATTCAACAACTCCTAACCCTAAAATGTCTGCTGTCTAGTGCAAAAGCAGAAGCTGAAACCCAGGTTCTTAGGGTTCTCCTCCTTATTTATTTATTTATTTATTTATTTATTTATTACAGGTTCACAATCACTTTCAAGTCATTTAGCTGGGTAAATAAAGTAATATAAAATAATATATTACATAAGATGGACATAGTAAAGTAACAAAATATATTTCTCTGATTTCACAGTAAATCATTTTGAAAAATATTTACCATAAAGTACTGTAACTTTACAGGAAACTTTACTGTATTTTTTACAGTATATCACTGTATGTTTCCAGTATTATACGTGATATTTAAAATAAAATATAATGTGCTACATTTGTCTGATTCTTTTATTCAAAGTGACTTGAGGTAGAAACTATGTCTGATCTATTGATATAAAATTCAGCCTACATATCCAAAACTCATATGTATATGCATCTGTAGCAAGAAAGTCATGAGGAATGGGATATTTAGCTAATGACATGGTCTTTAGATGATTTAGATGTTTAACCCCATTTCACACTATCCGTTGTTACCCAGATGATGATGGGTTCCCTTCTGAGTCTGGTTCCTCTCAAGGTTTCTTCCTCTTAACATCTTAGGGAGTTTTTCCTTGCCACCATCGCCATCGGCTCACTCAATTGGGATAAATTCACACACTTAAAATCTGTATACCGTGTTTATATGTTTCTGTAAAGCTGCTTTGAGACAATGTCCATTGTAAAAAGTGCTATACAAATAAAATTGAATTGAGCTGAGCTTCCTGTATCAAACCAGGCAGGTAAAAAGTGCAAAAATTTTTAAAATACCATGGAAAAAAAAAATTTGTGTAAGAATTTTAGCTTCAAAATAGGAAGCCTGCAACATTGTTCCTTATATCCAGAGGTGTCTAGGTATCCTAGGTGTCTAGGAAAAGAGAAATCAATAGAGATATAGTGTACTTTTCCTTAGATATAGTGTAATTTTCCTGATTCCTTATATTGGCTTATTAGAGGTGCTTATTATAAAACAAAAGATTGTATGAGGGCAAGAAGACTTAGAAAGACTGAGGCAACTGAAAGGGATGACAAAGCTTCACAACCTGAAGTGGAGGAAGAAGAAGAAGTAGAAGAAGTTGCCACAGCAGGAGGGAAGGAACCCACTGTAGACTTCAAGAAACTTGTGAAAGTGCTTATCTTAGTGAAGGTCTGTATGTCTGTTTTAAGAATTAACACATCTGACAAGCTTTTAGTGGAGTTAGTGCTGTTTGAGCTGGCAACATTGGTGGAGCCATTGGTAGAATTATTGGTGCTGTTCGAGCTGTTGCTGGCGAGAGTTAAAACTGCAGCCTGGATCCATGACTGCCCAATCTTACACATTAGAGATCCTCCTTTTGTAGTCTGATGGACAGAAAAAAATGACCACAGGTCAGTTTTCCTTAGTTGTGCTTTGCCTAACTGTGGAATTAAAATGTAAAAATAGAAAACATGCAGAAAGACTCAGAGACCTGTTCTATCACTAGGGCTTCTGTGCAGATGCTGTTTGATGAAGACGTATTTCCACAGTTCACTATAACAGTGCTGAACTGCTGAAGTGTTTGTTGAGCTATAGCGGACAGATAACAAAGGTTAGGTCGAAAGGATCAGGAAGAGTCTATAAAGTGCTGACATCAATTGGTTTGATACAGAATATGACACTTATTTTGTTTCCCACACAAATAAACCTGTACCTCCTCCTCCTGAGCCCCATCCAGCTACCCAGCACTGAGTACCAACGCTGAAGTTGTTATTCCCCTGGTCCACGCATATGGGCTGGATGAAGTTGGAAAGCGTAGGCATGGAAGACAACTGCAGCACTGCTATGTTATTGCTGTCACCTTTGCTGAACGTGATATTAGTCACAGTGACAGAGACCTCGTTGGGGTTGGAGCCGTTCTGATTGAGCCGACCCAGTTTTACAGTCCAGTCAGAGGGTTTGGTCGAGCTGGATGGAAAGGTAAAAATGTGGTTTTAATATCTGGCTAAAGTTTTAATGTTTAACAGCCACTCAGATATTCTTTTTTTTTTTTACCTAGAGAAGCAATCAGCTGAGCTTACGACAAACTGCTGGGATATCAGTGTTCCACCACAAACATGAGTACCGTTAAGCTGCAGGCTGGCTATCCATGGCCACGTACCCGCTGACGCCAAAGAGCTGCCTGTTCCTGTAAGAGTATTGAGCTTGGCGCTTCCACACACCACAGCTGAAGAGAAAGGAAAAGAAAAGTTTGTCTATTTTAGCGCAGTGCATTATTCTGTATGCTTCTGGTAACTTTATCAAGAATAGTTTAAAGAAAATGCAGATAAGCTTACGTGCTGCAGTAGTGGGAGCAGGTGTCGTATAAGGTGGGAGGTTATTGCAGGTCACCTGCAGATCACTATTACTGCCACTGGATGTAAATTGGATGAAGCCCGGCTGATTTGTGGTGATTACTTGATCAATCCAATTCTTATACTGAGAAACACTCGCATACACACCAGGGAAATTTGGGGCAGCACATTTTTCACCAAAGCTCACAATGCCAGCCTGGATCCACTGAGAGCCCTGTTTGATGACCAGTGGACCTCCAGAGTCACCCTGTGCAGTACAGGCAGACATTTATGTCTTCTAATTGAATAAACCTTCAAATGAAAAGGGCTACAATACAAGAAGTAAACCGATTAAGATGACAATACCTGACAAGAATCCTTGCCCCCTTGCAACAACCCAGCGCACAGCATGTTGCTGGTGATCGTTCCAACACCATATAAACAGTTACACTTCCTGTTTCCAACAATTGGGACTTGAACCTCCTGCAGTGTCCCAGGAGAAGGTAGACTTACTGAGGAAAGACAAGTTGAACATCATTAAAACTTCTTGCTCGCTCAATGGCCCAACCAAGACTCTCTGACAATTTTAAGAATTAAAATAAAAAATAAAAATTCTGGGCAATATAAATTTAATATAATGTAAATTTTATAATAATAATACAATATAAAATTTCCTACATTTTCAACTACACTACCTTACTTTAACATTAGACCAACAGCTACACCAACAATAATTATTCTCACCCCCATTGCCGATATTTCCCCAGCCAGTGACCCATGTCATGGTGTTGGTGAAAAAAGTGCTCCCCGGTGCAGCCAGGCAGACAGGAGTGATATAATCATTGAATGTTACAACAGAAGACAGTTGCAGCAGAGAGAGGTCGTTGTCATTCGTTTGTGAATTGTACTTTGGATTTAGGAAGACTGCAGTGAGGGACCGCGACACCTTGTTAGGGTTGTTTCCGGATAGATTATACAGCCCCAGCACCACAGTCACTTGGGAGGCTGTGACACTGGAAAAAGCAGAAAACCATTCCTGTCACCATCACCTTAGCATGATTACATTAAATGTCAAAGCCCTGTGAGTTTTTTGCATAGTTTTTTAGTCTATATGATACCTTCTAAAGCAATGAGCTGCCGAGAGGACCCAGCCGTTATTGATGAGGGAACCACCGCAGAAATGGAATCCTTGGATTTGCAGGCTGACTTGCCAAGGCCAGGACCCTAAATTAGCATTCTGTCCTCCTACTATCTTGGTGTTCAGAGTAGCCTTGCCACAGACTGATAAAGACAGAAAAATATGCACTCTGACTTTGCTCCAGTTTCATGGGCCCTGACGTAGAGGCAAGCTATGTAGTTTGAGCCTCTATATTATACTAACCAGGCGCTATACCTGAGAAACCATGGCAACCAGCAATAACTCAAGATAGGAACATTCACTAGTAACAAAGCTCGGTGTGACCTAATTGAATCGAACTGATACCAGTGGTAATGCAGGATAAAGAAAGAGAGTTCCACAATGGTTTCTTGGCTCTAATTTTGTACAGAGCTTCTACTTTTTTGGGAAAAGGAAACCCTCAGTTGTAGGTTCAACACTGAACAGTTTCACCAGGGTTTCACCAGAGAGGCAATCTGAAGAAACCTTTAGATAGCTGAAGCTGCCAATGGCAAATTTTAGAGAGGTGGAAGGAAACCAAAGAACCCAGAGGAAACCCACATGAACCATTAGGTCCATCTCATCCACCAACATATGCTACAGTTTGTGGTTTAATTCTGTTTTTTCTCTCTGCCTGCTAAGGTTTTCTTGTTAGCAGTGTTGGCACTTCGGCATTCCTGTATTTCTGTATTTCAAATGATGTAATTAAAAACTTACCATCCAGCTGTGCGAGGCATCCTGGAACACAAGAAAAAGTAACACATTAATCATTACTTAGACAAACAATTTTTAATTATGTTTGATCACTGATGATTTGCTGATAATGCTAGCATGTTATCATTTATGACTCTTGCCACTCTGCATTGTCTTTTATCAACAATGTTAATTAACATATTTTGGTGCTTATTACTGCACCTTGCATTCATCTCATGATGTACGTGGATTCCATGGTTTACTAACTAGTTGCCTAGCAAGGCACTGTTAATTCTACTAACAGTAGTTTGTCAAAAGTAGCTAGAGTTTGCTTAGTACTGCCCTAAACTAATCTGATCTGACTGACTTAGTGGCAGTTCATTATGCTTAAAAAAAATATGGGCTTAGCTAGCTGTTGTTTTTTTTTTACTGAATTGCAGAGAATAATTAGCAAGGATGCATGGCTTTGGTATTTGTTTGTAGCAAAAATATTGTAATCATTGTAAGTCTATCATTAAAATAGGTTAATTTAGGGACTCTTACACCAATCCTGAACTTGTATGTGAGTGACTTGACTAATATGACACAATGATGCCAGTGCAGGAAATCACCATTAAGACATTTAGGGGAAAAGATTTCTCAAGGGTGCTATGTAAAGTTAAGTGCTCGTAGCTTCAGACATCCCAACCTGCAAAAAGTCATTTCAGGAAGGTGGCTTCACCAGCTACTGACACCCCCCCCCCCCCCCCCAATAATCCGACATTAACCCGATTAAGATGATACTCTGATTAAGAAACTAGCATGTAAACAGTGATTATTGATGACCTTAATCTGACTAAAGTCATATTCGAAGTAAACACAAATGGAATTAAGACGTGTGGAGTATTCCTGTTTTAGTCGCATTATTGATGTGCATTACAGACATGTACACACCTTAGTCACATTATTAACGTTGTGTGGGAGTTTTCACCGCATTTTGTGACAGGATATGTAAACAATGGTTTGACAGCAAACAAGAGAGCACGGCTGCGTCCGAAACCACGTACTTACCTATTACAGTATATAGTAGATGAAATACATGTATTTCAGCTACTATATTGTAGGTACGTACGCAGTTTCGGATGCAGCCCACGGCTTCAAGCAGTCGTCTATTTGCACGTATAGCATGACAAATAATTAACTGCACTTGAAGCTTTCGTAAAATTAAAAACGAAACGCCCAAAACTGTCTACGGTACCATAACGAAGACGAACTGTATGTCGATACGTGAAATTCTGGAGGGAACGTCGGACAGCGTGGCGTGGTGACGTAATCACGCGTGCTGTTAATTGCTCTATGTTCTATAACAAGTAAAACAGGAACATGAAAGGAATATTCTAAAAGCGATTCATGTAAACACTTTAATCAGAATACTGTCTTATCCAGAATAAGGCCCATAATTAGATTATTGCTGTCCATGTAAACATATTTAGTGTCATTGTTTTTTACCCCTATTATGCATGGGTATACTTTAGTGTAGTCTGGGGTGAAGTGTGTTGTAAAAAAAAATCCATTTCCAGGATATTGTATATAATCTGCGGGTGTTCCGGAACTTCCGGCACAGTTGGGATGTCTGCAGTTTTACTTGGAGCTCTGTTGTGTGTTTCTTCAAAAGTTGATTCAGAGGGACAAACCAAAGAACCTTTATGAATGCTTTTTTTAAAAAAATATTCTTTTTGTATATCTGCATTTTTATCTGGTGATCTATTAGCTATATGATCAGCTCATATGTTTGTATACACCTGGCATATTTATCTTTTTTTTTTTGATAATCAGTATATACATAATATAATACTTTACCCCTTGCATTATTATTCATAAAATACATTAAGATTATGACATTCATGCTGATCAAAATATAGTTGGGTGCGTGATCACAGGTCCAACAGAACAGTGTGTGTAATCTGTTTATTTTTATCTGTTCTCTCTGTATTATTGTTCTTGGTGTCAGGTTTTCTGTTCTCTGCTCCCTGTTTGTCCTATTTGTTAGTTGTGATTTACCTTTTGTTGTTAGTTACCTTTGTTATCATTGTTTGTTTGAACGCTATGTGTTTAGCTTGTGGTTGTGTGTGATTTTTAACTTCTTCACCCATGCCAGCAATGTGAAATGATTACACACCCACATACACACACACACACACATACAGTCTGTGTGTACATTATATATATATATATATATATATATATATATATATATATATATATATATATATATATACATATACATATAGCTTTCTTCCCTAATTTTAAACATCTGTCAGCTCATCAGAATCATAATCATCTTTACTGCCAAGTACCGTGGGTTTACATGTACAGGGAATTTGTCTTGGTGTACTGGTGCTTAACTATAACAGTAAAGTATTAATAAGATAAACAAGAGAGAAAGTTATGAAAATGAGAAGCATTAAAAAACTATGAGCATACATATTAAAATATTAAGATTTAGGAAAATAAAATAAAGATTAACTGTACATTTGGTTGAACTTCTTCAACTGCCGCAGGAAGTACATCCTCTGGTGTGTTTTTTTAATCAGAGAGCTGGTGTTCAGCTCACATTTGAGGTCCTGTGTGATGATAGTTCCCAGGAAGTGGAAGGAGTCCAAACAAAGCCCTCTAAGCTTGCAAATTAGTGTCAAAAGAAAAGATAATACTTCCAGGAGGAAGGGTACCAGGCTGAGACTATAGGGTGAATTAAGGGACAAAGTAAAAAACCCTGGTCTGGTAAAACTTTTAAAGAAAATACAACTGACAACGCATGCGCCACATATATAAGGTATCATATGGATATGAATAATTAATTAAGGCAATGGAGATTGATTTGTTACTAGAAAGAAAAGGTGAATGCCTCGCCTAGGGATAATTTTACTGCTTCAGAAAGGTATATAAAGACATGTTTGTGTATGTATAATTCAGACTTTCTGCAGACTGTCTCACTTTATTAAAAATCTACTAACCCTCTGTCTCTGAAGTTTTTGACTTAGGCTAGAAAGATTGTTTTCCACAACAGTATCAAAGACGTATATATATATATATATATATATATATATATATATATATATATATATATATATATGCACCGATGTATCGGCCGATACCGATTATTAAAGGCAATTTTTCAAAGCAGCACATGTCATGCAAAGTTAGGAACTTACCTGTGGCAAGGACTAGGAACACCAAACACAACGTCCTGGACAGCATCATTGTCAAACACTCTCAGCTCATTAACATCATTGCATCTATACATATATATTCTACCTGTGCCTTTGATCAGCCTTAAGCCACGCCTCACATGTCTCCGTCTCTCACTTTCTCTTTCTCTCTCTCTCTCTCTCTCGCTCTCTCTCTCTCTCACCTACCCATACACATACCGTTCTGTCACTTGTCACATATATAAAAGCCCTTTATATATGAGGCAGGGACATCTACATATTTTTGTCTTGTAAGCCTAAATCAACAGTTCTATGAGGATCTGGCTTTCAGACTAATGAGCAAATACAGATGATGAAGGAAGATAAACTGTAAATACATACTTGGTTCTTAAGAAGACTGCCCTTTGACCAGGATTCCACTAAAACAAGTTGTGCTTCATTCCTAACTCCTGACTCGATCATTAGTTAAGATTACTCTTACCGTAAGAAAACTGACTGTAAACACAAGGAAGTTAAATTTTAGTTTAATAAAAAACCCAAAAAGAAAATAAGTTCCATTGTGAACTGGGTTCTGGGAACCTACGGTAAAAATGGTTTTAGGATTTTTCTTTCTTTCTAAGATTGTATGCATACTTTTTGTGGTGCCATTGGAATTGTTTACTGTATTTTATTTATTTTTTTTTTTTTTACTTTTAGGGCTGTTTAGAACATTTCTCCAAAACAGTGCAAGGAAATGTTTTCAAAATTATTTACGATTAATAATTATTTATGACATTGCGATGATTGCACTAAGAATGCTTACCCGTTGATGATGAAACTAATCCAGTCCAATTATTAATTTACTTAACCATATTTAACAAATACCCAACAGGGCGTTTGGCTGACAGATTTACAGAAACCTGACAGATTGCGCCTCATACCTTAAGGTCACTTTATGATCCCCGTCTATCCATGGTTTTCATAATATACGAAAAAATATCCCACATTCCATCACTCACATGTAAATGTACAGTCCTGAAGGTATCTAAGTTCCTTTGAACTGCAGATGGACTGCAGCACTGGCACTTTACAGGAGACACCACGGAAGGTTTTTCCTTTCTGCATTGGGGTCTTTTAACCAGCAGGTTTATTGGCGAATAAAAGTCCAGAGTGGCCGTGATTCTACATTACTGAATCGAAACCCTCGTCCTCCACAATGTGATATCCTTTGTAACCTATAACACCCTAGCTTATGTATTTATAATATTTCTTTCCCACTTACGCTCATTCAGATGCACTAAATTTGTTAAATCTTGTCGTTTTTATGGGACAGTCTATGCAGAAAGACTGTGTTTGGACAGTTAAGTTTAAAAGATTGATGCTGCTACAATCAACCTTTTACAACGAACAGTCAGCATAATTATTGTAAAGACTGGTCGGGCAACATTGAAGTGTTAAGACAGACACAGTATAACAGGAAGGATATGTGTGGTATTGGTATATCATAATATAGTAATCATAATCATAATCATAATAAAGAAATTATGGAATGAAGAATTGTCAACACACCTTATTGTAGTGTTTGTTCTCTGAAGTACAATTTATAAAAATGAAGGAGTAAGACTTTATTCTTTTCTCTTATTGAAATACTGTATTTTGCAGTTAACCTAAGATCTGCCACAACTGGTTCCTCTTTAAAAGGTAAGTTTCAGGCATTCATTTTTAATTTAATTTAATTTAATTTTATTTTATTTTATTTTATTTACATTTATTTGATTCATTTCATTTAATGTTGTTCTTCATATTTTTAATATCTTCCACATCCCTTTTTATCATTAATGTTTTTTCTTTATTGATACTGACTATGTGGCAAGTAAAAACAAGGAAGACATCATCATCATCATCATCATCATCATCATCATCAGTGTAAACCTCCAGGACCTGTCAGTGTTACGGTAAAAATGAAACAGGCTGCACAGGATTTTATTCAAACCTCAAAGTTTTAATTAAAAAACACATCAAATTGTTCAGTGTACCTTTTAAAACCAACTTGAGTCATAAGCTAACCTTTAAACTACACTGTATAATGTTATTCACACCAAATAAGGCGTGTTTGTGGCTTTGACATGAACAAACCAGTCGTACCCGTTGTGCCTAAGCTTATGCACCTAAAAATATACTAAACGCACAGAATTTCAAAAGATGTTCTTAAAGCACACTTCATTCTAAGCTGAAGGGATTCAATGGGTATTTCCACCTAAACGGTTTGTTAAGGCATGCTGGCTTAGGTTACAAGTCAAGCTGGTTTTGTCACTATGACTTTGACTATGACTATGACAAAAAATGTCCAGTGTTTGTTTTGGGTTTGCTTATACTAAACTTTTTACTTGTTGCACACTTTATTGTGTTGTGGATTTGATTTTGAATGAATATAATTGCCATTTGTACCCATCTATCTACATTTAATTGGCCATAATGATGAAGTGAAAACATAGCAGACATAGTTTGGAACGGCACACAGCAGGGTCTAAAATACCTAAATACATAAAATAGTGGCAGTGCATAGATCAGGGAAAGAATATAAAACAATTTCTAATGCTTTGAGTGTTCCCAAAACCACAGTAACCTCATGAAATTTGAGTAATTTAGACTTTTTGTTAATGATTTGTTACTAATTATATATATATATATATATATATATATATATATATATATATATATATATATATATATATATATATATATATCTGGGACATAATCATAAAAGTCACATGGTTCAAAAAGTCTAAATTACCCATATTACTGCAGGACAGGTTTCTCTATCTAGGAAAAGCAAATGTAAATTTCTAATGAACATTTTTAACTTTCAGCCTCATTGGAATTCTATTCTATTCAAAAATTATTTTAAATTTTAACATAGATGCTGTGAATCCGCATAACAGTGTTAGGTGCTTTTAATATTAGTTCATGTTTACAAAAATGATAATATTGTATTTTATAAAAACTGCTGTGCATTAGAACCAGGATAAATATTAGAATTAACCCTCTCTACTAAGAAAATATTTCATGAAAGCAAGCCCTCTACATTGCTTCCTTGATTTCTGTCACCATCTCTTTGGTTGCTATTGTACTCTGCAAAATATTTCAATACGGCAAAGTTATGTACAGTATAAGTTCATCAGAATTTGTTAGCCTATAGAAGGTTATATGGAATCAGTGACAGTTTATATGACTTTCCAAGAAGGTCCAAACATGTTCCAAAGTATGTTCTCCCAAATTTAAAACTTGATAAAGTGGGACAAGAAAAACTTAATACACATTTTTGTATGAATATGTTACAAACACAATTCAATAACAAATATCTGTACTGTTTTTTTAAAAAGATAAATCTATCCTTATCCTCAATCTTGTCACAACTTTATGTCAGGTTTGCTGGGGTGCTTCCTGTTTAATTTGTCCCTAACTGTGATTGGAAAATAAAATAAATAAACAACAGAGTTTAGGTGTTCCACAATACTCAATGTCCCTGATAAACCTATTTCACCCTGTGAAAAAACACACTGCCCACATTGGTTCTCGGGCCGCGGCTTAATCACATTTCTGAAAAGGAGTTGGTTCGCAGGCCAGCAAAATAATTTCAGTTCCATCACCAAAATGATGATGGTTTGGAGTCAAGAAGCACAAATTAACCAAAATGTGAGCATAATCATATATATTAATGAAAATATAGAAAATTGTCAGTATGAATGAAATCAATTTGAAGTCAGTTTAGCATCTTGTGGAAATGTTAAACTAAATTTACACAAAATAATTTAGAATTTTGTGGGGTTAAAAAGTTTAATCAGGAGGGTTAATTTAATTGACATGAGACAAGACTTTCGAAAATGTTTACCATGTTAACACATTTATTTGTTTGTTTGTTTGTTTGTTTAATTATGGTAACTCCTTAATGTAAGGACCAAAAACAAGCACATATTAACTAATGTAATATGTAATACAATGAATGAAAATAATGAAACATATACATTTTAAAAAATTAAACGAATGTATTATTCTTAATAGCAGTTTTAACAATAGAAATATTCACAAAATAGGTTTATCCAGGTCCAGATGTAGCTTTAGATCCCTAAAGAACAAAGGAAAAAGTCCTTGTGATGACATGAGGAAATAACACCAGGTGACACCAGATAGCAGATTTATTAATCTTTACTCTCAAGTGATGAAGTCCGTATGGTGGAGGTTCAGCCAAGCGGAAGTGGATGTGTTTGCCTCTGAGGAGACAACACACTGTCCGCTGTGGCTCGCCCTCACTCCTCCCGCACCATTGGGGCTGGATGACATGGTGCATATGTGGCCGAGGTCACATCTTTATATTTTTCCCCCAATCGCTCTGCTCCCAAAAGTTCTAGCGAGAGTTCGCCAAGACCGTCTATGTCTGCTGCTAGTAGCACCTTATTGGCCAGCCCAAATATTCTTCTCAGAGATAATGTCCCTGCTAGACGGCACTCCTTGGAAGATTCTCGTTCGCAGAGATCTACTTTCTCAGCCCGGAGGGCTGATTTATCACCCTTGGCCAGAACTATGGAAACTCTGGGTCTGACCCCTGAGGGGCACCAGCTCATAGATTCTTGTCTTACAATTGAGGTTGTAGAGAACATGTTGAACACCATCCACAAAGAAATTTTATGCACTCAAGTGGCAACCTTTTGTCTCATGGTGTGAGGAATGTCAGCTAGACCCAGTGAACTGCACAATAGCAACAGTCCTGGAGTTCTTACAAGCACATTTCTCAGCAGGGTTGGCTCCTCCTATAATCAGGGTCTATGTGGCCACCATTTTGGCCAGCCACACCACTATTAATGGAGCTTCTGTGGGGCAACATCCTCTAACTTCGAGGTTTATGTGTGGTGTTAGGCAGCTGAGGCCCATCTGCAGACCATGTATACCTTCCTGGGACCTTTCTGTGGTCCGGTGCCCCATCTGAGGCCTTAGAGTCAGCCTCAGAGAAGCTTCTGACTCTAAAAGTATCTCTTCTGCTGGTCCTGACATCTCTAAAGCAAGTAGGAGATCTAGAAGCTCTCTCTGTTGCCCCTTCCTGCCTTGACTTTGCTCCTGGATTAGCCAAGGCCTTCCTATATCCTAGGCCAGATTATATTCCTAAAGTGCCTATGTCTGCTGCCCAGCCAGTAGTGTTGCAGCCATTCTGCCCTCCTCTTTTTCTCACACCGGAACAAGAGAAATTATACCTACTGTGTCCAGTAAGGGCTTATGTACTTATGTCCACCGCTCCGGCCAGTGGAGTATGTCAGAGCAGCTGCTGGTCTGCTTTGGCAGCGACAGTAGGGGTGATGCTGTGTTGAAGCAGCGCATCTCTATTTGAATAGTGGAAGCAATCTCTATCGCTTGTGAGGCGCATTGTCTTGCTACGCCTCTGGGCATAAGGGCTCATTCCACTAGGGGGGTTGCCTCCTCGAAGGCTTTGTCCAAAGGGGTATCCTTACAGGATGTGTGTGCTGAGGCGGGGTGGTGTACGCCTGGGTTAACATCTGGGTTAACCCTGTTCCTTGATTAGGGAACGAGACGTTGCAGAGTGTTGTCATACTGGGGCATGCCTGTGAATTGCATCTTCGCTTCAGATAATAGAGGCTGACAGCACGGTTCACAGGTGCTGTCTTTATATCACACAACGTGCTTAATTGCCACATCCACCTGATCATGGCAAGCCTATAAACAGGCATGATGTTACACAGGGTTCAGATACCAGTCATGCACGAGGGCGTTTCCCACAGCGTGGAGCTCACGCAACGTCTTGTTCCCTTATCAGGGACCAGGGTTACATGCGTAACCCAGACGTTTTTATCTTATTAACTTTAATTTCACGCTGAGTTGCCAACCCTAAGAGTTTTACTTGGAATTTTCTGGAAGGAATCCTTACATTTTCAACCCAATTTTACAATCCTTATATTTTCCCAGATGGACAAACCAAAGAACTGTTTAACCCTTCTATTATGTTGGAAAAGAAAGATACATCCATTATGTTATGGGTCAAAATGACTTGCACGGTTTAAATACACACAAAAAACAGCAAAGAACAACTTAAAACAGTAAACCTTTATTATGGCTTGTCCGTATATATTTGCACATAAGTTCATGACCCTAAATGGGGAAAAGTCAAAGAATTTCGAAGTGAAAAAGAGCTATTAAACAGTATTTCAGACACCTCAAATGTGGAAATTGGTTAAATTGACCCATAACAGAATAGGAGGGTTAATGTGCTAGATGGAAAATATGAGTGTAGAACTTGATTTGACTCATATAAAATCAGCAGTTACAACCTTACATTTGTGTCATACTGCATGTTACAGACATATATAACCCTGAGAAATTCATGTGAAGGAGTTTTACAGCATTTAGGTATGAATGTAGCAGTTATTACAGCCAGGTGACTCATTCCCCCTCAGAGCCCCATTCTTGCACCCCTTGCTTTAGAAAATAGCACAGGGCTGCCTATTTATGTTGCCAAAAGTCCAAAAAATACATACATTTTTAAGTGAGGAAAGTTTCAGCATATTCAGATATGGATTGCATGATTGCTGAGAGTGGAATTTCTGGGTGCACCATTCAGATTGTCAAATTACCTGTGTATAATTTAAATGCCTCTGAAGTTGAACAATTTTTTCTTGAATAGAAATGCCCTAAAGTGGTGTTTTGCAACACCACTTTTAAACACAAGCACTCACCATTAAACCTGAAAAAATCAGGATAGAAAATGCAAACGAAACTAGATACATGCAGAAATATATATAGATATTTTTTGCTTTCAGATGTAATGTGATGTAAACATTTACCGTTTATCGTATGTACTGTAACATAAAAGACTATTTTAAAACAAGAAAACACCAATATGATGATATATGAATGAGAAGAAAGTGAGCACATGCTATTATTTTGCATTTTACATTTTATATTTGTTTCTATCATCTATCAAATCTAATATCTAAATTCCTTAGTAAATGCACTGAGGAGATAAACAACTCGATAAATCTGAAGACAATGAAGACAAAACAGAGACAATTTTATTCACATCCAAAATGGACTTGACTTCCAGATTCCTGGAATCATAAAATCAGAAACCTTGGTGTTATCTTGGATCCTGAGCTTGATATCATTAGCCATATTAATGAAATTAGATCTCATCAACATCAGTCTTACAGAAACTCATACATGCCTAATACAGTCCCCTCTGAAACTATTGGAACAAGGCCAGTTCAGTTGTTTGTGCTGCTGTACACCAAAGACATTTGGGTTTGAGATCAACAGATGGCTGCGAGATGAGAGTTTAGGGTTTCAGCCTTTATTTACTGGTATTTACATCTAGATGTGTTCAAGAATATAAAACATAAAACCTTCTGTATCAGACCACACAGTTTTAGGTAAGCAAAAGTATAGGAACAAATATTTTGTAAATATTATTTATAGTATTTTGTTGCATATCCCTTGCTTGCAATAACTGCATCAAGCCTGTGGCTCACTGATATCACAAAATGCTTTTCCAGGCTTTTACCTCAGCTTCTCTCAGTTATTGTTTGTGTCAGGGGGGTTTCTCCCTTCCGTCTCCACTTTGTCACGGTTTCCCCTTTAAGCAGCGCGCGGGAGAGCACGTGGGCGCGCGTGCACGAGCAAGGTGCGCTAGCACCTGCTTCTGGATTGTTGACAATCGTGACATTGTGTATATTGGACACGTGCTTATGTTTCTGTTAAGTCTCCTCTCTGTTCTGTCATTGGCTGTTATTTCACGTGTGTCTGAAGTGCTGTCAGCCGTCAGCAATTAACACGCTGATTATGTTTCTATATATACACCGCGCGTCCGAGCACACGGTGCGGAATATTGTATTAGTATAAGATTCTTAGATTAGATTAGATTAGATTAGATTAGATATATAGTGAACCACAGTCATAGTCTTAGTTATTGTCCATGTCACGTTTCATGTTTAGATTTGTATGCTTAAGTCAAGCTGGTTTTTCTGCTCCCAGTTAGTAGTCATAGCTTATGTTTCATGTTTTGTATATCGACCCTGTATTCCGTGACCACGACATTGTTTCCTGCCTTGCCCCGTTTATGCCTGTTTGCCAATCGCCCGACCTTTTGTTAGCGTCTCTTAACAAAACTTTGAAAAGGAAAAATTTCCTTTTCATGTTCTATTAACTCTGAACCCTTGTCTAAGCCTTTACTGCCTAAAATATGTTAATGGTTTAGGTCATAAAATATGCAAAGTCCAATCAGATATAGAGTCAGTGAAGTCAGTGCAACATCAGTCTGATACTGATAATCAATATCTGATATCTGAATCTCTTTTACCTATTCATAAATCCCAAGGTAAAATGGCTGAAGTTAAAGTGTAGAATCAATATTAGTGTCCACTTGTAGATGCCACATCTAATTTCACATTTAGACCTTTTGTTAAGTTTAATTCCTTAACTAGTCCCCTGAAAACGAGCCATTATGAACAAACTGTCTGTGATTATTATATTGTTCAGCCACTATAGATGCAAACATCCATCCATCCATCCATCTTCTACCGCATACTCATTTTGAGCGTCATGGGAGACCTGGAGCCTATCCCAGGGAGCATCGGGCACAAGACAGGGTACACCCTGGACAGGGTGCCAGTCCATTGCAGGGCACAATCACATACACACTCACACACCCATTCATACACTATGGACACTTTGGACATGCCAATCAGCCTACCATGCATGTCTTTGGACTGGGGGAGGAAACCGGAGTACCCGGAGGAAACCCCCGCAACACGGGGAGAACATGCAAACTCCGCACACACATGGCCCCGGCAGGACTCGAACGTCGAACGTGCTAACCACTAATCCTCCGTGCGCCCTAGATGCAAACATTCTCAAGTTAAAGTAGAGGTTTTCCATATTATCCCCATCGCCATTACTTAATTTCCAATGTATAAAGTTAAAACACGAATGACTCATACCCTGTAACGCTATGACTGACACCCTGAGTCAATTTTAATTGTTTTATTTATTTATTTATTTATTTTTTACCAAATTACTTTAATGTGCAAATTATTAAAATGAAGTTGTCTCAAGCTCAAGCAGAATATTAGTAGCTAAAAAATGTATGCTAGGGATGCTATTTAAAACAACAACAACTTATTGACTTTCAGTTCTTTTATACAGTCAAAGTCAGTTGTTGGATGTTTGGATTCTGCTGCCATCATCAGGACGCTCTCAAAAGTGCACCTGAAAACCAATTAATGGATATTTATATTTGTGAGGTACAAGTATTAAGCTAGTTATAGCCAACTCCGGGGCCAACATTTGACAAGCAGACATATTTCACCTCAGTAAGGGAAGTCCAGTCATGACTAAAACTGACACTGAACTTGAAAAAAAACAAAACTTTTTAAATCAAGGTGAGCTCAAATAATCCCCTTTGTTACTTTGATTTACACTAAGGTTAGTCTAATCACTCACAGGATTTTAGGTCTCACTGTTTATTCAACAGTTGCTGGATCATTTTGAAATGATTAATGCTGCATCATATTGGGTTATTAATGAACATCAACAAGTGCAGTATAATCCCTCCATCCATTTTCATACTTTGGAAATGCCAATCAGCCTACAACACATGTCTTTGGACTGGGGGAGGAAACCAGAGCACCAGGAGGAAACCCCTGAAGCTAACCACTAAGCTACTGTGCCCCCCTGTGGGATAATTATGTATTTTAAATCATATCAGATAATCTGTGTTTATTAATAAACATAAATTGCTTATGGATAATTTGGGTTTAACATCGAATATCAACAGTAGCCAATCAACTTTGCTTCATTCAACAGCTGCTAGATAATTTTGGTGTAATTAATGAACAACAGCAGTTGCTGGATAACTTTGGGTTTATTAATTCGCTGGATAATGTTGAATATTATAATAATGATTAATGAATATCAACAACTGCTGGATAATCAAGGCTTGTTAATTCACATCAAATGAATAATTTAGATTCATTAATGAACATCAACAGTAGCTAATTAATTTGAGTTTATTAATGAACGTCAACAGCTACTGAAAGATTTGATTTGAGTTTAATAAAAACCAATTGCAGCTAATGTATAATTTTGGGTTTATGAATTAGCTGTATCAGGAGCTTGATCATTTTGGCTTTATCAATTAACTTCAGCAGCTGTTGAATAATTTTGGGTATATAAATGAACAATGACTCAACAACTGTCGGATAACCTTGGTTTATTAATGATCAACAGCTGCTAGAGCTTTTCGCGTTGATTAATTATCGGGATCATTTTGAGTTCATTAATGAACACAATCAGCTGCATAATTTTGGGTTTTAACAACCACAGGATAATCTAGGTTGTCGTATCAGATGAGTAATCTGGGTTTAAATTTGGGTGTAATAATGAACACCAGCATCTACTGGATACTCTTTGGGTTTATTAATAAACATCACCAGCTGCTGTAGTATTCACTAACAACAGTGAAAAGTGACTGGAGGCCACACTAAAGTGTGCTAACGTTGGATTGAGTTCAAGCCGATAATTCCAAAAGCAAGAGTGGGTGTGTTTTTTTGAGATGGGCGATATGTCTGAAATGATTTCCAAAGTAACCTACTTGGTTATTACAATGTTTATGTTGTAAGCAAGCATTTAAGCTTTAAAACAAAGTGTATGCATCAAAGCAATGTTGCACAGTGGGAAATTGTAGTAATTTGGATACTTTTGGTGTCGCCTGTTCTACTCTCAGGTTTGGAAGTACAGTATGTTGTACTGGTGTGTATAAGGGTGGAATATGTAGCAGAGTTGTAAGTTGATCAGTTTTCATATTTTTGTCTTTCCATAAACCATATATGTTTAAAAATGATTAAGAGTTTGAATGAAACAAAGCTGGTGTATTTGAAGGGTAGAATAAACTTGCAGTTGGATGCTGGAGGCCTTTATCTCATCTGTGGCTAACTATGGAAAATTCACATTCCTCTCAGAGGCCCAGGGAACCCTGAAACATACACATGCAAACACTCTCACTCACTCTGTGATCTTTTCATCACAGCATAGCTTTTAAACTACAGGCCCCTACATGCACCATGGACATCCAACCAACCAATGGCTTTGCCCCATTTCATCCTGAATCCTGTGCTCCATGGCAGTGGTTGTCAATAACGACGGAGGTTTGAGCTGAAGCATGGAGCCAAGCAGCTGTCTCATGGCATCTCTCTGCCCAACCCCCTTCTTCCTGTCCTCTCTTGTCCTCCTCACAATGTATACACACAAAGGGGGAGGGCAGAGAGGAGGGAAGAAAACAGGGAGGGGTGAATTAGGGAGGAGAGGAAAGGCAAAGAGCCAGTGTGAGAGAGAACAGAAAAGGAACGGAGAGTATGAGTTGTATTTAGTGTGAGTGTGTGTATGTGTGTGTGTGTGTGAGAGAGAGAGAGAGAGAGAGAGAGAGAGTCCTCTATCGGTGCTGAAGAGGAACCAGAGAGAGAGGTGATATCATTAACACAATCGCATATACCTATTGTTTCTGCTTGCTCAGGAATAAACAGGAGACCGAGAAACAGAGGCATGAGGATGGAGAATGGAGGGTGTGACTGAATAGGGTATAGGATAGACTGTGTCTCTTAAATCTTGATGAAAACCTCAAAGGTGTGTGGAGATCTGTGGATGTATTCGTGCATTTTGGATTTACGAACGCAGCTTTGGGAATACAGGAGCTGGAAGATGATGATGAACAGGATCAGGAGACAGGAGGAGGACCGCTGAAGCATGGAGCAGGTGAGGCAGAAGAAATAACACACCCCTATAGACACCCAATGAAAAATATAGGGTACAGAATTTCAATTTCAATTTTAAAAAAAAACCCCATCATGCCACTATGATGCTGAGTGAGAGACTTGGATGCACACACTCAATCATTTCACACATTCCTGCAAAACACAGCATGGTTCTGTGGTTTCTCACACTGCCTTCGCCTGGCTAGCATTTCTCACTACGTGCATATGTTACATCATGTTGCAAGCTCAATTAGGTGATGTATACGATAATAGAGTGAAGCGATGATGTCATATAAAAGAAAAGTCAGACACTGGGGAGATGATGACGGACACAGACATAGATACATTATATCGTAGATCACGTATGTAGGACAGTTTTTAAAGGTTCTTTTAGCATTTTTGAGTTTGTTACTACCACAAATAGGTAGGCAGGTGCATGCATGGTGGACTGCCTGTATGGGAAATGTCCAAGTGTGAATAATTATCATGAAAGAAATGTAGCTATAAGTACAAACGTTTGCCACTGGGGTGGAATCATCAATGCTACATCTTTAGAGAGACACCCAGAGTGCCTCTCTGTCTCTGTATCAAAGTTGTTATAGTCCTAGTTAACTCTTCACTTGAATTAAATATTTAGATATCCCAGTGTAAACCTCAACAAAGTATAAATAATGTTAACTTGAAAGACTGAATGGCTATTTGGTATCAAATTAAATCATTACCTTTAGTTATTAGCTACGTTATTCTCGGCATCCATATTTTTCAGTTGTCTAGCAACACTGTTAACTAGCTAGGGGACTGAATATAAAATCTCTCTCCCAAAGCCTAGAAAGAAACATTTGGATAAAGTAATGCTATTATAAAGAAATACAGCAAAAAAGCAAGAACACACACTTTGTAAGTGCATATCTCTGACCTTTCTGGTTAATAACTTAATTTGTTATTTGTCCCTCTTTGTCCTTCCCTGGTTTACATTTGCTCACTGGGCGGAAACAAAGCAAGTGCTGGGATTTGAACTCACAAACTCCCTATCAAAGCTTTAACCACTGAGACAGTTCCCCTTCCCCCAAGCCACTTGAGTCCAAGTTGAGGGTACCAGTGAGTCAATTTCAGAGTCCATCGATTCAAGTCCAGAGTCTGAAGCCTCATTCTGATTTGATAGTGGATTATTACTTGAGGGTACCAAGATATTATCGTTTGAGTCAAGGGTACCAAACTGCAGAGTCTGAGTCAAGGGTACATACCTGTAGAGTCTGAGTCAAGGGTACCAAACTGCAGAGTCTGAGTCAAGGGTACATACCTGTAAAGTCTGAGTCAAGGGTACCAAACTGCAGAGTCTGAGTCAAGGGTACGTACCTGTAGAGTCTGAGTCAAGGGTACCAAACTGCAGAGTCTGAGTCAAGGGTACATACCTGTAGAGTCTGAGTCAAGGGTACCAAACTGCAGAGTCTGACTCAAGGGTACCAAACTGCAGAGTCTGACTCAAGGGTATGTACCTGTAGAATCTGAGTCAAGGGTACCAAGCTGCAGAGTTCCAAGCCTAATTCTGAGTTGTGGGCAGCAAGCTATGGAGTCTGAGTTACAGTTACCAAGCTGTAGAGTGGAAATCAAGTCAATAATTTCAAACCATAGGGACCAATCGGTTGAGTAAGAGTCCAAGGTTCAAAGCTGTAGAGTTGGAGGTACCTAGTTGTAGACTTTGAGTCAATGGTACCAAGCTGTAGAGTCTGAGTCAAGGGTACCCATCTGTGGAGTCTGAGTTGTGGGTACCAAGCTGAAGAGTTTTGAGTTAAAGATACCAAGCTATAGAGTGGAAATCAAGTCTATAATTCCAAACCCATTAAAGGGTACCATTTTGTAGAGTAAGAGTCAAGGGTACCAAGCTAAGTTGTGGGTACCAGGCTAGTCAGAATTGAGGGTACCAAGCTGTACAGTCAGAGTCCCAAGCCAAGTCCTATTGTTCACATTTGCATGGTAATAAGGCTTTCTGAGGAGTGTTTTGACTCTAGAGGTTCATATGAATATCAGGTCTAATCAATTGTTTTGAAAATAGCCTCCCTGTCTTTAACAGGATACAACACAGTCTCAGTGCCCGGAATATTGCATGTGAAGTTGGTTGGCAGAATTACTGGGAACAAGCCTGAGCTAGAAAAGAATTTTCCTTTCACCTTTCTTAATTCAATTAAGTATGAAAACCCACCGATAATAACAAAGCTGCCATGAAGTTCATGTTACTGCATGCCCCAGTTCATAATGATATACCCTAATATTCAACTGAATGTCTGTGTGCTGCTGAGACCATGACCATGCAGTTCCCTGTACATGTATTTGTGTCTCCTCTCATGTATTCCCCTTACTCTTCTGCATCTCTCCATCTGTCACAATGCCACTCTGCAACACTCATCTTTTTATTCTCTTGCTCCCTGTGTGCTACTCCTTCCATCTTTCCCTCTTTTCTGTCTTATAGCACATCACATGCTGATGTTTTTTTTCCTCCCGTTATATTCCCCTGGTTATAAATGATTCATGGAATCCTTCACGGGGGAGCGTCACGTCCACGGCTGCTCCGTTAGGGTGACATTAACTCCCAGGAACAACAGTGATGTCATTGTCATTATGGGGATTGTGTGTCTGGGCGTGTATGAGACCTGGCTTTGGAGTTTTCCGATTGTGGCTTATGAAGTGAGCCATTAAAATTGATGCGACTGGATGTGGATACAAACAGCTAGGCGGTAGCGCGCTGAAATGAAAATTTCAAGCTAAAACTTACAATAATATTAACTAACATAGTTTCATGTGGTTAAAAATGAAAAAGATAGCAATCAATGTGGTTAAACATGGCGTTACGCACATGAACATTTACTTACTAATAACATAATTATTTAACAACACCCCCAAGTGTATTATTTCTCACTTAACCAATATTCAATGGTTAATTTCTGACATTCAGTTAGCGGCAGAAACTGCTTTACAAAACAATCCACTTATAATGCACACATTAGCACTCTGCAGCAAACTTGTTTCTGTGTGTGTGTGTGTGTGTGTGTGTGTGTGTGTGTGTGTGTTTGTCTACTGACAGTATTCTACCTATTGGCAAATATCAGGCAGGCAGCAAATCGATACTCATTACAGACATGCGCACACACACACACACTCACACACACACACAGAGTAGTGTCTCTGGTGTTGTCACAAAGGCTTCACAAAGCCAGAGGTGAAGAGTTGAAAGGTCAAGGGGGTGTTGCCTAATAGATCTCCATGGAGCACAATGGTATATATGTATCAGATGCTGGTACAGAGATTGTTAAGCATGAACAATTTAGATTAATTAAACTAGCCAGTCAAATGGAAGTATTAGAAGACTTTACAATGTCTACAGTATATGCTTAGTTTGACAGAACTTTAACAAACAGCGATTTCAAATTGATCACTTCGACAAAAACATACTTTATACTGTATGATATGGTTTGGTTTTGTTTACTTAATTTCCTTAACAATGGTCATTACCAAATCCAAAGAAATGTCAGTCTCTCGAGGATTTAGCGATTTTCCGATTGCAGAAATGAACTCAAAATCAAGCAAACTCCTCATTATTTGGAAGAGGTTGCAATTTTTAAAGATTTCCACAGATTTTCCTGAGATTTGGGCCAAGACGCGTCATGTGACATCATCACAACACGCATTCAGCCAAAGCCTTCTTCGATTCACGTGCGTCGAACGAGCACAGTTAAAAGGTCTCATTTACCAACAAACATCACTGTGCAAAACAATTTTGTGCACGTTCAATTTCACCAACTCAAGTAGTTTCTGCAACAACAAAAAAACCCTCTGCAAGTTGCATCGCAAATTTTGAAAAAAAATTGCAGCAAAATCAAGCATTTTTTGGCGACAACAATAAAAAAAAACCCCTGAAATCAAGGACAGTACGGACTGAAATGTGACATCGTGCTTTTCCACTTGTACAGCATGGCATGATTGCTAATCCGAACACAGAACTATCCATAGCCTGGTCGAGTATCTGTGTCTGTTTCTCTTCACATAATTCTGCCCAGGATGGTAGAAGGCTGCAGACTAGTCATGGTAGACATATGTTCTACCTGAAATTTGTTAACTGATTTTGTCCCCTGCTGTCCCTTGTCTCCCCCACAGCGTGAGTAACAGACAAAACAATATTGTTGTAATGGCAACGAGCAAACCAAACAAAGCCTGATTCTGCTGTATTATACAGCACTGCAGACCAACTGAATAAATGATGCAGCTATAATTGTGTGGGTGTGTGTGTTTGTATCAATATCAGAGTTGTGGTTTGTATGTGTGTACTGAAAATTTTATGTATGTGTGTGAACAGTTTGAAAGAAAGAAATTATATTGTACCGGAAATCGCAAATCCTTCCCCATGTATATTGGACAAAGAAGGTTACTGAGTTTTGAAGATTTTTGCATTATGTAAAGAAACAGACATTTAATGGGTTACAATTCTGAAAATGAATGAATGTTTGGTAATTATGATCAGAACTGATGCTGGTAAAAAATCTAAATCAGTGAAAGTGGAAAAAATATTAATATATAATATTTCTATGACAGTTTTTTGACATGGACATTTTTCTCCTTTATGCACCTGAGTGGTAGGGTGTTTTTTTTTTGTTGGTTTTTTTTTTTTTTTTTTTTTTTAAATCGGACACTGCAGAAAACAATTTGAATGCATCAAAATGAATGTTGTTGTTAATCATTGACATATCAAAGACTGTAATAATCAAAGAAAAATATTCTACTTAGCATTTAGTATATGGAAAATAATGACTATTTTTCTTTTGTTCATAAAAAACATCTGTGGCATTATGTAAACAAACCAGTGTTTAAACGGTTAAAATTCTCAAAATGAATGAATGTTTGGTAATTATGAATTGACGTCAGTGAAAGTGGGGGGAAAATATTAATATATAATCTTTTTATGACCTTCATTTTTGTCCTCTATGGACCTATGTGTAACTTTTTTAAATTGATGCACAAGGGTTAATATCCTGTTCCACTGACACTAAAATGCTGTAGTGTTGATAGTTCAGCAAGACTCCACTTGTATAATCTTGTGCCTATAAAAGAGCTTGTACATAATGAAACATTGAAAAGAACAGCACGAATAAAGGAAATACACTCAGCTGTAGTGTAGGCGGTTGTAATAGTTCCAACCTTGATAACAACATCTTTTTTTATTTACTCGCACTTGCTAATGAAACATACTGTATGTCTTGGGTATGTGATGTCTGCGCATATATGCGTATAAATAAATGTGCATTCGAAGGTCATCTCATTGATCAGGACCGTAACAGTAGCTGCTGCAGTCCTGCTTTACTCAGAGCTACAGCTACTGTACATTTCTGTCTTCCACTGCAGACTCTCAGAAAGTGCTGAAAACAGCTATAGACATAATCATATTTTATAATAAAGAATTCAGTTAATGGTACAGAAGTCAGTTTGATCAATTGAGGGTTCCTGCTTAAATCGTTACCACAAACAGGAACTACGCAAATTGTTACCCTGATTCGAGCCTGCCATAGTACTGTACAATGAATTTGAATTTGGTTTTTACTATTTGTATTTAGTATACACATGCAAACTCGAGATAAATCAAGATGGCTATCGTTATTTCATTATTTACAGCAACACTTCAGCCAAAAAAGAAACCGCATTCTTTTCTCTGCCTTATCCCAAACATAGGTGATCAGCCAAGACATGTTTGCTCTCTGAAGTTTGCTTCTTTAGATTTGCCCTGGAGCTACAAGTTTAACGTTGCTAAACAATGAGAAGCATCAAGATTAGCATCTTGAAAACTGCCTGCCTGAACCACACATGCCTCAAAAAACATTTGGCTCAGTAAAACCGTTTGCATACAGTATAAACAGTTTCATAAACCAGTATTAATATTAAATAAGTTATGCCTTTTAAATAAGTTAAAAGTCATTGTCACAAAGCAGAAGGGGGACAAAATGATGAGGAACCCTTGATAAGAAGTAGGCTCGAAAGGGAACCTACCCTCTGTACATGATGCCTTATTGCTGCAAAGTGATTCAACTTCAGTATGGCTGCCGCTACTGTGATTAGCTAAAAGACTGTTGTTTGGTTTGGGAGATATCAATGTGTCAGCAACTACATGTCTATATGTGATACTGAATAACCTGACATGCCTTGAGGCAAGTTCAATTCAATTCAATTCAATTTTATTTGTATAGCGCTTTTTACAATAGACATTGTCTCCAAGCAGCTTTACAGAAATATCAACACGGTATACAGATATTAAAGGTGCGAATTTATCCCAACTGTGCAAGCCACTGAGTGGCGACAGTGGCAAGGAAAAACTCCCTAAGATGTTTTAAGAGGAAGAAACCTTGGAACCAGACTCAGAAGGGAACCCATCCTCATCTGGGTAACAACAGATATTGTGAAAAAGTTCATTATTGACTTATATGAATTCTGTATGGCCATAGAAGCAGCCATAGTCCAGCAGTCTGGAATTGGAGTAGATTAGAGCTCCATCCAGAGACAGGACATCCGAAACGGATCAGGCAGGTCCGGAGATCAGAAAGGTTCAGGATCTCTAGTATCTCCATAAAATCGTGTGTGGCTCGGCAGAAGGAGAGAGGAGAGAAAAGATTATTAGGACTGGGAATTAGCATAATAGAGAGACTAGTGAGGGTAGGCGTGAGTAAACAAATACGTTTTAAGCCTAGACTTAAACACTGAGACTGTGTCTGAGTCCCGAACACTAATTGGAAGACTGTTCCATAACTGTGGGGCTTTATAAGAGAAAGCTCTTCCCCCTGCTGTAGCCTTCACTATTCTAGGTACCGTCAAATAGCCTGGATCTTTTGATCTAAGTAGGCATGGCGGATCATAGAAAACCAAAAGGTCGATTATATACTGTGGTGCGAGACCGTTTAGTACTTTTTAAGTTAATAAAAGTATTTTATAATCAATGCGAGATTTAACTGGGAGCCAATGCAGTGTGGATAAGATTGGGGTGATGTGGTCGTATCTTCTGGTTCTAGCAAGTGTTCCCTGATGCTAAATTGCTAGCTGTAAATTTCCCAGGGTTTAGCTTGTTTTTGCCTCATCGCTCCTTGCAAAACACGTCTCAGCTGATTGACATTTAGTGTAGGAGGGAAATTGTCACTATTTGTAGTAATGGATATGATATTATCATCCTAATTTTGACAATAATAGATAAAACAGAGAACCTTCCAGATAAAGAAACGAGGTTTGTTTTTGGTTGTGTGTCTACTGTATGTTCTGTGATGTATTTGAATACATTCAGCATTTACTCAGAGCACGTCAGGTTGTATTAGTCTAATAGGCACTGCATGCCCTGGTTTCTGTTTATCTAGGTCTGGCTGTCTGCTGTTTGTCTCATTGAAATAGATCTTTTCTTTCACTGCAGTGCATCTATTATCATATCATCTTACAATCGGTTCAGTCACACAGCTCTGCTTCTGTGCCATTTTTAATACACTCAGCATCATGAGGTCTTTTGTGTGGAAAAATGCAAATGTTCAGTTTATGGTGAGTTTAGCATGACGGTTCACTGAATGGTTTGATGAGGATGAAAATGATATAAATGATATGCCATGTGTAACATGCAGTTAGATGAGGCACTGACACTTTACCCTTTACTGCATGGCAACAATTCATTTTTCTGCCATTTTTTGATAGGAAATAATAAAAAAACTACTATTTTCCTAATGTAACTGGAAAAAGGGGTAGTTTAACAATGACATCATAAAAAAAAGCCATGTCACATGACCAGGAAGTGCTGTTTACCATCAAATGGCATGGTAAAGGTTATCATCGGAGGGCTCTCAAAACTTCATTCATTTTTCAATATTTAGGCAAAATTACTTAAAGGAAAAAAAATCAAACACTACCTGACCTAAGCTAACATTTTTTTTTTTTTGTCATTTAAACAAGTTTATATATTTTGAGTATTCTGTTAAATGGTAAAATGTAATTGTTGCCATAAGGCAACAACATGCGCTAATGGAACTGTGTGCATTCATGAACTGAAACAGGCCTACATAGCAAAAAGACACTGGGCTTCTCTAATAGTATATTTACCATTTTTTCACATTCAACTTAAGAAAAATGGTTGCAATTTCAGACATTTTGAACTTGCAAATTGCACCTTATGTTCTAAATTTTATGGTTCAAGAGAAAGAATTAAGAAGATATTTCACCCAAAACATGTTTGGATCTGATTTTTGTATGTATTTTGTATGTATGTAAATGCATCAAAATACTTTTCATAGCTGTAAATACTTTCTGGAAGATATCATGTTTACATGTTTACTAAGTGGTAAAAAAAAAAAGAAAAAGAAAAAAAAAAAACTCAATAACTTATAGTTTGGAAAATGCAATAATTGGAATTGTAATCTCATACATTTTGTGTTATTTTTGACTATATGATACTTTCCACAATTTCACATTAATTTCACATATATTTTTATCAATTGAAGTAACCCATAAAACATTTTTTTAATGTAAATGTAATAATTCATGTAGTGGAGGGTTAAATGTGTGCTGCAAGCTTTTTATGAATGCATCATCATCATGCATATATATATAGAAAAAGAATGATTACATTCACAAAGTTGTAAAGACTGTAAAATAAACAAAAAATCCGGTGATTTTGTCAGGACATCAGAAAAATGCTAAAAGGCTGCTCAGAAAAACAGTCTGTATTTCCTGTAATTCTGCATTCTTGCAAACATATGACCGTTTCCACAAAGTTTCAGTTCTGTTACACTAGCAGAAAGCTGTGTGAATCATACACAGTATAAATCCAGTTTGTCTGGAGATTGCATTCAGTACAGTTCATTCCACAGGCTTCATGCATAGCCCACATATGTTATATAGATTAGATTTCAGCTTGCGATTTCTTTAACAGCCTCTTGTCGGCATCTAATCCATTCTGATTGGTGTCTGGTGTCTGGAGTCTACAGGAAATGAGAATGTCTGACTGGCATTTCCTGGTAAATGTCTGCCATTGAATTTCACAGGAGTGGAAATGTGTTGTGATGCGACATGATCTTTGACCCCAATAGAGCAGCGGGCAGTGACTAAATAATATGCTAGCATTATCACTGCTAGTAGTCTTTTTTGTAGTGTCCTTGGTAAATAAGCTATTTCTGATAGTAGGACATAATGAGTATAATGAGAATTTGGTGCTTGCTGTGAATTTTTCAGGAGGTCGGTTAGGGGGTTAGAGGTCAGCTGCCTTCCCTCTTGTCTCTCAACTTTAAAAGGCAGTGATGTAAACAGGGGAGAAATGGAGAAATGGTGGTATGTGTTATGTGGCCCTCTGTAGGTCAGAGGTTATGGGAAATATGTACACAGCAAAAACCAGGAAACAAACTATGGGGTCTTACCTATTTGTTTGTATCAGGATCCTCAAACCAAGGATCCTCATACATAGAAAATCAGAAACAGTGTCCAATAATGTCACATTTAAATTTAGTCACGGAATTCAAATATCTGCTATACTAAAAAAAACAAAAACAATTTTGTCCCACTTTAGTTGAAATCTAATAGAGTGCTGCAAAAATTACATATTTATGAAGGCCAACCCAAAAGTCAGCATCACCCTGGTTCCCTTGACAAAAAGCCAATAGGATTTTTCCATTGGCTTTTGGATTATTGCAGAAAATAAACTCTGTGACCAGCAAACGTTTATGATTCTTACACGTTTTGTTCATCAAGATAATCTTCACTAATGAATACAATTCTTACGAATTGTCAAGCTGAAATACAATCACCAGAAGTAAAAACTAAAGTTAAAAGCTAACAGTTATAAACGAACTACACCATTGCCGCATGACTTTAACGTCATTACCACTAAGCTTTCTAGCACTACAATTAGAAAAAAACACTACAATTGGAAAATACTATAAATTGATAATGAGCCTTTATTTGTCACATATACATTACAGTTCAGTGAAATTCTTCTTCACATACCCCAGCATGTTAGGAAGCTGGGGTCAGAGTGCAGGGTCAGCCATGATACAGCGCCCCCTGGAGCAGAGAGGGTTAAGGGCCTTGCCAGTACCAACAGTGGCAGCTTGGCTAAGTCACCACTGCTAATCTTCAAATTAAAAAGTCTGAGTCGGAATAGTTTGCAAGAAAGCGAGTTTAAACACTGTAGTAGATGAGTTTTTCTGTTCGGCGTGATGATGTTTAATATCCTCGACCCCCTCTGTAGTCCCATTTAGCCACTTGTTAGCAACTGCCTTTTTCAAGACACGTTTCAAGACAAAAGCTTTTAAAAAATCACGAGTGGGGTATTACTGATGCGTTTAATGTTGTAGAATTAAACATGAAAGTATCTTGAGCTTGTGTTCACCACAGACCTTATTTCAGGCATTTAATCAAAAACTCATTTTAAAAAAACCCCATTGACTTCAGGACGATGGAACTGGAAGTGCTAAAATGCTAACTCATTTCCGGGTGTTAGGTTGGTACATTTTTACAGCACTCTGTAGACTCCCTTATATTACATCTACCACACTGGTGCTTCCTCTGGCTAACATGAAGCCACCACATGTCACCTCTTGTTTCCTAAATGCTTCCCATGCAGCGTCCAAGGCCTAGCCCGGAGTAACATGCGTCAATTTGATTGATTCGATACCATTTTCTGTATTATGTACAGTACTTTGAACAGGTAATATTGCCACCTCACAGCTCCAGCGTCATCATTTTGATCCTGACCTTGTGTTACTCTCTGTGCAAATGAAAATAATGGAAATGATGTAAAGACACCAGGTGCACATCCCCAGCTGTTGTTTTTGAGTTTTTGGAGACTTCAGAAGTGGACGGAAAACACTAGTGTGTCCTAAACACAACAACGGTGTATTTGGAATTACGCACATTAGCGTGGACGTGGTCTTATACGTGTCATCATAGCCACTGTGATCAAAAGCGGAGAAACGAATGCAGTGCATCCTATAACATTAATAACATTGACATTTATGTTTGCAACTCTCGCCATGACTGCCTGTCCTTTCTCTAACCTAGCTGTTACCTAGTTGTTGCTCGGGAGCCTTAAATATTCCCCTTGATTAACTTTGTATGCAGACTGATGAATTATGTGTTAGTCAGTTGTAGGAAGGTAATGTACTATACTTTAGTGATTTGGAAAAAGAAACAAATCTGTTTGAACTACAGTAATGCAGAGAGCTTTAAATAGTCTTCAGACCAAGGACGGGTGTGTGTTCACAGTGTCCACAGCTGTCAGTAGAGGTGATAAAGGGCAGTACAGATTTATAACAGGTTGTTGTATCCAATACCGCGGTGGGGCGGGGGGGGGGGAGTGTCTGGGGGTTATGTCTGTGTATATGTATCTGTTTACACACGTGCCAATTAAAATACTATCTTAATATATCCTTGGTCTATAATAATGTTACACAAATGCTGTACGGAATGAAATTTTATTTATTTATTTATTTTTTAAAGAGCTGAAAATAATGGCTTGTGTGGTTATACTAGTGTAGCCTTCTGTTTTATCTCTGATACACACACACACACACACACACACACACACACACACACACACACACACACAGGGACTGTGTACAGGTGTCCCTAACTGTAAGTAAAGCCTCACTTTACCTCACACTTTTTTTCAACATCTGTCAGTCCTACATTAGTTCGACCTTAATGTGTTCTCCATCTCTAGAACTCTCACACACACTTAGACACCCATAACTCCCATTTTATTGGTTCACACCGTATTTTATGAATTGCTTGAATGCATATTCAATGGTAATATCAGCTGTATAGTGTGTGTGTGTGTGTGTGTGTGTGTGTGTGTGTGTGTGTCTAGCTATGGCTAGTCCATTAGTTCCCTTGAAATCCCCCATTATATTTGGGTCATGTGGGTCACATGTAACGAACATGTTATTACCTCATGACATCACTGGCCTTTCAAGGGGCTTGTAGAATAGACATGGGCCGAGAAGATGTTTGTTTACATCTCCTACCTTGTTTTCTCTCTTTTCTCTCTCTCTCCATGTCTAACGGGATGCACATGGGCTGAGTAAATTTAGTTAGTAAAGGCCTTGAATGCTATGTTTGCCCTCCATTCCCCTTCTCTCTCTCTCTCTCTCTCTCACTCTGCAGATGTTTCAGCACTCTTTTTCCCCCTATGGACCCCATCACACTCTTCTACAATTCGTTTAATTCAATTCAACGCAACAGTGCAATCCAGTTAAGACAGTGCAACTCAATTAGTCTAACAGATTTATATTATCATTATTATCACGACTTCTCTGTCTATAATGTTATACCCTGGAGTATTTTGGGTTCCTGGCTTCATTTGCACTCTAATAGCATGTTTGTGTAGCCATGCTTTGCCTCATATAAACCATTCTGCCAACTACAATAATAATCCCTTAATGGTACCACAGTCAACTGGAAAACGTCCCACAAAAACAAGACGACGAATTACAATAAATAGAAACAAGTGATTCATACAAAAAATTTTGTTGCCATCATAACACAAATTATGTGTAATCCTAAACCAAAGTCTGCATCTGGGAGCCATTCCTAGAAGGAACCATAGTTTTGATAAGTGGTGTATATTGTACTGTAATACCTGCTTGGAATGTAATTAGCATAATTACGGTTATACTTTCATACTGAAGTCTGCCATTATTTTGGTTTCTAGTATTGCAGTGATAAGGCTGAGTAAAATTGCTTGAACTTGAGCAGCAGTAATCGCCATTGAGTTAAAGTCATTTACAGTCCTGCTGGGAAAGATTGATCTGCTGTTTGCTTAAACTTTACCTAATTTGTGGCACTGCTGATATGAAGGCCCTTGCACATAGGCTGCGTTATTGAAATTTGTGTGACCGAAATTCCAAACAAAAATGCACTACTCTATGCAATGTTTAAAAAATATGACATCCTGTGCCAGCATACTTAATTTTTTTTTTTTTTTTAAGAATCAAATAACATTTTTGTAGGTTAAAAACCAGGTATTTCCAATCCTAAATATAGGTATTTACGTGAAGAGTTCTTAAACGTTTTGTAACTTTTTGTCAAGTAAATCCCAATGAGCCCCTCAGCACAGATCAGTCCCTCAAGCATTTTACGATCGCAGAAATGAACGCAAAATCAAAACAAACGCCGCAATATTTGGAGGAGCTTGCGATTTTTCAAAATTCCATCAGATTTTCCGCAGATTTTGCCAAGACACGTCATGTGACACACATTCAGCCAAAGCCGTCTTCCATTCACGTGCGTCAAACATGAGTACAGCTAAAAGGAATCTTTTCCAACAACCATCACTGTGAAAGACCATGCAATGCATCCATCCATCCGTCTATTTTCTATATCCCTTATCCTACTGGGTCGCGGTGAACCTGGAGCCCATCCGAGGGAGCATAGTACACAAGGCGGGGCACACCCTGGACGGGGTGCCAATTCATCGCAGGGCACATACACATTCACACACCCATTCATACACTACGGACACTTTAGACACGCCAATCAGCCTACCATGCATGTCTTCGGACTGGAGGAGGAAACCGGAGTACCTAGAGGAAACCCCCGCAGCTCGGGGAGAACATGCAAACTCCACACACACATGGCAGCGACAGGAATCAAACCCCCAACCCTGGAGGTGTGAGGCGAACATGTTAACCGGCAATTTCGCCAATTCAAGTAGTTTTCTGCGAAAAAAAAGCACAAAAAAACTTGCAAATTTTCAAAAACGCCACAGCAAAGGCAACAATCACAAAAAAAAAAAAAACTCTGTGAAATTCTGAACGACTTGACAGATTTATTTTTGAGCATTATTTAAATGTGACAGGAGTATTTCCACCAAGTTGATGGTCATTATTTATAAGCCGACTAGTTGTTTGTTTGTTTTTTTGAGTTAATGAGGTTTGGATAAAACCCATTCAATTCAAGTGACAAGTCAAACAGGCTAATAATAAATGGAATAACTTTGATAACGATTTGCATCGCTGTAACTAAATAAAAAGCATAACAGACCCCCTATGCTGTGCTGCATGTCAGTATTATGCATATTATAGAGATGGAATTCACTGTATTATTTTGACCTTAGGGTGACTGCTCCTTATTTTCAGCGATCTGTGGTGTAAAAATAATTACATCCAGTTCAGTCTTTAAAAGCCTTAAGAGACTAATTCATGAGCATTCAGCACTCTTCAGGCTTGTGTCACTCGCTCAGAGAATCTGCTGTGTGTGTGTTAATACGTACAGCATTTTCGCCACATCACCACATGCAGTCTGACTCAGGATGGAAATACTGAGCTCCTTCCTTCTGTCTTTGCAGTTCTGCACCCCCTTTGCTTTTCACCCTTTTCCCTTTTTCGCTCCACTGTTATGTATTTACTCCCTACCTACCTCTTTGTCCGGACACAAAGAGCTCTTTGTGTTTCACAGCCACAAACTAAGGCTTTTTACCTTCTGAATGGTGCATATACACTGAAATTAAAGCATGTAGAACACTAGAGCCCAAACTGTTCCTGTCTTTCTTCTACAGTTAGTAAACACACTTATGCTCACTGAGTTTAATATCACAGTGATGGCTGGCTGTGATAGTAGATTGGAGCGCTAAACGCTAATAGCTATCGATAGCTTGACGAAGAACCTATTAAGGTTGAACGATGAATTATATCACAAGATCTCTTTCATGGCATAATAAGAATATTGTGGGGAAAATTACTAAACACACTTAAAGGGAGATAGACAGCTATATTTGTGATTTCAATTATTTTAAGCGTTTCAAGTCCATAACGCTATACTGGGTTCAAGCTTTGTGTCTTCTGAATAACAAACACTGTATCGACAGAATAGTTGTAATTAGAGGTCGACCGATAGTGGAGTTTTTAAAATTGTTACTGAATGAAAACACAACACTCAAAGTAAAATATTGCTGAACTTTATTACAAAAAAAAAAAAAACAGGACTGACTATACCATGAAAATATACTGTACTTTTTTAAAAAATGTAATAAATATACAAATATTAATATACAGCCAAACTGAAACAAAAAGTAACACTCCAAATGCTAAATATCCAAAATGAATAATAAAAAAAACACTTCAAATAACACAACAAAATTTGTCAGTGATAGTTTTTATTTCGCCTCTAGATGCTGCTCTAGATTCGCCTATAGATGCTGCTCTCGCCTCTAGATGCTGCCTCTAGATGCTGCTCACCGATCACCGGTTGGTGATCGGTGTGGATTTTTGCCAATAACCAATCAGCAATTTGTTATCGTTGCCAATTAATTGCCAAAACCAATCAATTGGTCGACCTCTAGATGTAACCACAAAAGTCTACAATAATCCATCTTTACTTGTGAAAGTCTCTGCCTCTCTAAGATACTCTTTTTATACCCAATCATGTTACTGACCTGTTGCCAATTAACCTCCAGCTGTTTCTTTTTAATAACACTTACTTTTCCAGCCTTTTGTTGCAACTTTTTTGACATGTGTTGTGGCCTTGAAATTGAACATTTTCTTATTTTTTTTCTAAATTGGTAAATTTCATCAGAAAACAATTGACATGTTTTCTAGGTTCCATTGTGTATAACATATGGGTTTATGAGATTTGCAAATCATTGCATTCTGTTTATATTTACATTTATTTACATTTTACACAGCGTCCCAACTTTTTTGGAATTGGGCTTTTATTCTCAACGTGAGCTGCTAAACTGAGCTGAAAGAGACAAACTGAACCAATGGACAGAGCTGTAGTACCACAGAAATGTGAGGTATTCTGGATATTTGGACTGACGAACAAAAAGAAAAAATAAACATTCACGTTTATGCATATGCAAAATGTTTTAAACGAGTTATATATGTATAATTATTGTCTGATCAGCAGTTCGAAGAGATGCAGAGTATGTGTTCGCATGTTTCGGAGTGGGATGGGGAGAGTTAGCTGGTGGGTGGGAATTGGCAGTAGCACACTGGGTGGAAAATTGGGGAAATAACAAAACAGTAAGCCTATAAATAAAGTCAACATGGACCTTGGATTCCAGAAATTCCAGGAATAAAAAGCTCTATGGCTTTTAATAATAATAGTTAATAATTAAGAGTCAGCTATACAGCTAATGGTTTACAGCTAAATGGAAACCCTGGCTGGAAAAAGTATGAGGCCCCGTTCATACCTGGCATTAACATGCATCCTGGGTGATCTGATTGTTAAGTGGACGGCACTGAGTACAGAAACGTTAGAAAAAGCCTGTACTGGTACACAGGTTCGTGGAACATTTCTGCCTGAAAAGAAATGTAGTCGTGTCGCTGGAAATTGAGTCATCAGTGTCCCAATGTTTAGTGAGCCAGGGTCCTTATCAGTGCTCGAACTCCTGTACACCATATACTGATTCACATCTTAGGGAGATGATTGAGACACACACAGACCCTTCTTCAGAATCGCTGGAGTGGCAGGGTCTGAGAAGCTCTGGAGTGACAGGGTATGAGAAGCTCTGGAGTGACAGGGTCTGAGAAACTCTGGAGTGACAGGGTCTGAGAACCTTTGAAAGGACAGGGTCTGAGAACCTCTGAAGTGACAGGGTCTCAGAAGCTCTGGAGTGACAGGGTATGAGAAGCTCTAGAGTGACAGGGTATGAGAACCTCTGAAGTGACAGGGTCTGAGAACCTCTGAAGTGACAGGGTCTGAGAAGCTCTGAAGTGACCGGGTTTGAGAAGCTCTGGAGTGACGGGGTCTGAGAAGCTCTGGAGTGACAGGGTCTGAGAACCTCTGGAGTGATATGGTCTGAGAACCTCTGGAGTGATATGGTCTGAGAAGCTCTGGCGTGACAGGGTATGAGAACCTTTGAAGTGATATGGTCTGAGAACCTCTGGAGTGACAGGGTCTGAGAACATTTGAAGTGACAGGGTCTGAGAACCTCTGAAGTGACCGGGTCTGAGAAGCTCTGGAGTGACAGGGTCTGAGAACCTCTGGATTGATAGTGTATGAGAACATTTGAAGTGACAGGGTCTGAGAACCTTTGGAGTAACAGTGTATGAGAACCTCTGGAGTGACAGGGTCTGAGAACCTCTGGAGTGACAGGGTCTGAGAACCTCTGAAGTGAAAGCAGGAATGCGCAGTTCTCGCGTTACCACTAGGGGGCGCTGCGAGCGCTCTGCTCTCCGCACACAGGACAGCTGAACTACGGCAAGCCACTAGAGGACGTAAAAAGGGAGGAAGAGAGGGAGGGGGGGAGAGAGAGAGAGAGAGAGAGAGGTGAGGGGGAGGGGGGGGGCTTTTATTTCTGCGCAGATTTGAGCCTATGAGTCTCCTCATGCCTGCTCAGATCTGAGCTGTGGAGCCGAGGATTTACAACGCGGGGGAGGAGGGAGGGACGGACACGAGCGCCAACAAACCAAACAACGGGAAAGAGCGGACCGGGACGGAACTCGGCGAGCCGAATGCGGACCTCTAAACTTTATTATTGTTGTTGTTATTGCGGTTGAACATTAACGCTGTTCAGTTTGCATACCGCGCCTTCTCAGCTACCCAGGTCCTCAGGAGTCCAGCTGTCCAATGAATGGAGTGGCGTTTTGTCTGGTTGGAATTCCGCCGTGTTCAGAAAGCGAAGTAAGTCCTGATGTTCAGTTTCTCCTGAACGCACGCGCTCATGTTCAGCTCATGCCGAGTCCGAGTTCCGGAGAGATCCTGAGAATGAACAGAGGTTGCGGTTTGGTTGCAGAGCGTGATTTCTTTCCTAAGAGGATTAAATCGCCATGGTGTGTGTGTGTGTGTGTGTGTGCGTGCGCGCGCGTTTACACACAGTGTAGAGAGCAGCTTGGCTTCATTAGCGCCTTTCCTGCACTTATTTTGCCGCTGATTTACAACACCTCCTCAAATCGGTTTAATCGATTGCGCAGCTGCTCCGCCTGAGTGTGTGTGTGTGAGTGTGTGTGGATACAATGAAGCGCATTTCTGATCGCACAGGCGGCTAGAAAGTGTCAGACTCGTGTAATCAGTGTTGGAGTATAGGTAACGTCCCAAACTACACTACAGCACTAGATAGTGCGCCAAAAGAAAACGCAGTGCTGCTTGCAGCCAAGGCGCGTCCCGCCGTTTAGTTCTGTTTGTATGGCCGCGTGCCAAGTGCGCATTGTGCCACACTGTAACTGGAGTGTTACAATGTTACTAACTAGTGGTTACTTATCAGTGACGTGTACGTTATGGATCCAGAAGGGGTTCGAGACTGCTGAGTGTTTTCTGCTTCCTCTATCTCCAGGGATGGGGGTTCGAATCCCGCCTCCGCCCTGAGTGTATGGAGTTTGGATGTTCTCGCCGTGCTTTACTGGTTTCCTCCGGGTACTCTGGTTTCCTCCTCCAGTCCAACGACATGCGTATTAGACTGGCGTTTTCAAATTCTCCGTAGTGTGTGATTGTGTGCGCGACGGGTTCCCAACCTTGTGCCCAGAGTTCCCTGGGATAGGCTCCAGGCATCCCTGGGCCCCTTTGTAGGATACACGGTATGGAAAATAGATGGATGGAGGTGTCATGGTGGTGCAGAGGGTAGCGTTGCTGCCTTACAGCTCCACAGTCCCTGGTTTGTACTGTGTTGTTTGGAGTTCTCCATGTTCTCACTGTCTCTGTGTGGCTTTCCAGGAGGCTTCCGGGTTCCTCGTCAGTAGGTAGATAAGTCTATAAAAATTGCCGCTATGTGTGAGTGAGTGTGGTAATGTGTGTGTGGGCATGGTGCCCTGTGATCCAGGTACCTGTGTCCCATCCAGGGTGTGGTCCTGCCTCATGCTTAGTATACCCAGTATAAGCTCCAGATCCACTTCAATCCTAATCATGAATGAACGTAATAGTGAACAGTAATAGTTTTGGTACCCCTGAACATAGTGACGCACAGATTTGACAGTGGAGGTCGGCTAGGCAGTTTTGGATGCAGGACTCCACGTCACGTCTCATTACTTCGTAGATATGAAATCAGAAATCTCTGAAGTTGCACTTGATCTTATTTATTCAGTTCGGCATGTCAACTCTGGGACTAGGCCTGGGCGATCTGATAAAAATATCATATCATATCACCATACTTGAGGACGTTTCTACGATACACGATGCGTATCACGAAATATAATTTAGATAACAAACTGTCTGCAAAACAGTAGTAAAATAAACCAAAAAAAAAAAAAACACGTTAAACTGAGTTTGACGATACTTTTCTTTAATGCCTACAACAAATTGCAAAAAAATAAAAATTGCATCAAGTCAGCGGCGTCCGTTCAGAACCATTTCTTTTGTAATGATTAAAAATGTAAAAAGACATCACCATGACAACGATATCTCAGAAAGGTGTATCACATCATCATTTATTACGGTATCGATATTCTATCGATATATCGCCCAACCCTGTCTAACCCTACATGCGTATATTTCTGTGTTTAGATCGAAATCTACTGCGAGCAATCTGGATGTCCTTCTTTTCCTCATTGCATTGAACGTCCTTTTTTTTTTCATTTTCAATACGATGTAGATATGAAGGTATCATGCGATGCTCTACACTGTTCCAGGACTGACATTATTGCAGTAATTATCACATTACATGTATAAATGGCATAAAATATGTCAGTGGATCAGAATATGTGTCGATCCTAGGTTTCAGTCCAGTATCAGGCCTGATATCGATTTCCAGTATCGGATCGGTTCATCCCTAGTTATGTCAGAGCGTATCAATGAAAACTACCAATCCGCAATACCACTCGGAGTTAGTTTGGAGTCTGCACAGTAGATAGATATTGCTCTCTCTCGCTCTGTCTCTCTCTCTCTCTTTCTGTCTGTCTCTTTCGCTCTCTCTCTCTCTCTGTCTCTCTCTCCCTATCTCTCTCTCTCTTTTTCAGTCTGTCTCTTTCTCTCTCTCTCCCTCTCTCTCTCGCTCTGTCTCTCTCTCTCTCTCTTTCTGTCTGTCTCTTTCGCTCGCTCTCTCTTTCTGTCTGTCTCTTTCACGCTCTCTCTCTCTGTCTCTCTCTCCCTATCTCTCTCTCTCGCTCTCTCTCTCTTTCTGTCTGTCTCTTTCTCTCTCTCTCTCCCTCTCTGTCTCTCTCTCCCTATCTCTCTCTCTCTCTCTCTCTCGCTCTCTCTCCCTCTCTCTCTCTTTCTGTCTGTCTTTCCTCAGTCTGCGTTTCTTCAGCGGTTAAAAGGAGTCATCGCACCCCAAAGAGGCGCCACATGTTTGTCAGCATCTGGATGTTGCTGTGACATCACATCACTTCACCTGCAACTGATAAATCCCTGTTCTTTTTATTTCCCTTTTCTCCTCATTTCTGTTTCACCCCTTTTTTTTCCCCCCTTTTTGTCACACATATGCGTCTCATTTATCGCTTACTTTTCCTCAGCAATTCTGCAACCAATTGAGGGCCTGGTAATGAAAAAAGGACTGTGTTTGTCTGTTTATAGAGGCTTCCTAATAACTGTCAGGGGTGAACAAATCATGTATTTATGAGCTAGTAAAAACTCCTGTGTGCTGCACAGTCCTGTGTTTTGTTGCCCAGAAACGTAACCGATTAGTCTAAAAAAAAGTAGTCGCTAACATGTAATAATGTATGTCAGGCTAGTTAGATATTTACATGCATTATTACACATTAAGGAAAAATATGAAAACGAGCGTATGATTATCCCCTTCTAACAAATATTTTGAAGTAACACGGCGTGCATGTGAGCTCAACAGAAACTCAGCAAGTCACTGGTCACTGGTGTTCTGCCCTCCCATCGCACGTAAAAGGTATTATTTGAGTTTGGCTGCATTTTTTCCCCCTCCAAACATGTTTACACATGAGATGATTGTGCTAGCAGAGTTATAAACCAGCCTGGGCTGCTGATTTTTCCACCCCGACTATGGAAGCAAATCAGTCTGTATGTCCCAAATTGCACCCCGTTTTCACCGTATATAGCACTGCTGTTCGATTCATTGTATTTTTTCCAGAAGTGTACCAAAGATGCAGTATGCTCATGAAATTCCACGCTGTACTACATTAGGTCAATACAGTGTACAATAGAGGCTACACAATACCCACAATGCATGCTGTCTTTTGCAGCGTATAGGGAGCAGGCCACCATTTTGGACAGGAACAGGAAGTTGGGAAACATCGTCATATCCCCTGATTAGACCAGAGCATCCCCTGAGGATAGTCACTGAGTAATGAGAATAGTGTCGTGATTCTGTATGCTATAGTCCCTGTAGTATCTCAGGGAGTTTTACTGGCTTTAGCCCTATTCGGACGGGATTAGTTTTCATTACATATGGCTGTAAAGTAATTGTTACTGCGTACATCTGTGATATTTATCATCAGTTCGCACGATATTTCTGTCGAGATGGGCGTGTCTTCGTCGTTTACGTGCTGCCGAACCATCACAGCAGCCTCGTACGTCATACGTAACACGGTGCCGCACCTCAGCGTGCTCTACGAGAGCTGAAAGCTCAGGTTTAGTTTCAGTTAGGGGAGAACGACGTTATGAAATGCTGTTTGGACAAATGGTACGCAATCATTCAGTTTGCGATGAATGTCCCTCTGTTAAAGTGACGTTTGGCGACTGGACTAAATGTCGCGAACGAATCGACTACCTAATAAAAATTACAGAGAGTGCATTCACACGGGATTAGTTTAACCTGGGGTTATTTTTACAGGCCGTTTTAGAGAAGTCTACCGGCATGGGAACACGCAGTCCGGAAAAAGTCTGCACGGCATTAACCCCCAAACCAACCCCAAATACCCCCCCCCATATAAAACTAGTCCCGTCCAAATAGCCCTTTTGGCACTTTTTAAAAGAGTCGGTTTATACAATCGAACTTCCTATTTGTTGATTTCGGACATTTCAGTGCATTCCTAGTTCTCGTTTTAAAACTCGGTTCCTTTCAAGGTTTTGTTCGAAAGTTTTTAAGGATTTTTGTATTTTTATCCTTCAGGATCCGGACCAGGATTTCCGTAAATCTACACCGTAACAGTCTGTTTGTTACATATAAATTCATTTCGAAACAATTTATTAAACGTGCAATAAATGTAAAAGTATGCCCGAGGTACGAAGCTGCTTTTTTGGTAAAGTACTTGGGTAAACCACAGACTCAGAGTACAAACACAATGCAGAGTCAGCAGTTTGAACATCCTCAGCTTCAGCAGTTTGAACCTTTGGCTTTCAGGAAAGCGTTTCGGGAAGCTGTCTTGCAACGTGGATTAATTGCTCAGTAATAGCGCTTCCACGGAGCCGAGGTCAGAGTAATGCAAGGCCTGTACTGTACATGCCTTACAGCGTAGCCGTCATTTTCTTAGCGCTCACTGGAAAACTAGAGCACACTTCCATTCTGTGATTCCAGAGCCGGAAAATCAGATTCGTGCCTGTTTTCAAAGCAGTCATACATTACTCAAGTCCTTGTGACTGTGAGCGTGAGTGTGTTCAGAAATGGTATGTGCATTAATGGTATTAAACATCACATGGGTCTAAGTGAAAGCCCCTGACCTAATCAGAGTGAGGGAGAGAGAGAGAGAGAGAGAGAGAGAGAGAGAGAGAGAGGAGGTTGGAAAAATGATGAAGGTAAGAAGGGTGAACTGGAAAGACAGCATTTTCTCCCAAAGGACGAGGAAGTGTCTCAAACTGTTTTCAAAAATGTTGAATGTTTTTTTTTTTTTTTTTTTTTACGTGGTGTGCATTATAATGTTAGCCTCTCTCCATTTCCTCATCCTCTCTCTCTCTCTCTCTCTCGCTCTCACACACACACACACACACTTTTCCATGCCTAATTGAAACTATATTCAATTACCTAAAAAAAAAGACTTACAGAAAGAGAGTGAGAGAGAGAAGAAAAGTGGTGTCCAATTTACAAATCTGTTCAGATACTGTATGCGTGAACACCAACCTGTCAAAGCTGCTCGATTGGACAAAAAAAAGACTTCATATTGTGAATGAAAACCGAACGTTTAAAAACAGACATGTTTATTATACTTCAAATCCACACATCGCCTCTGACAGCGCCTGCTGGTTCTGATTTCGATAATGAGCTGCTTTCGGTGGATGGAGAGATATGCGGGCACAGGAAAAGAAAGAGGAAGTTTGAACGGATGAGATGAGTCGGAGGTCTGGCCAGGATAGCGGTTGTGCTATAAATGAAAACCAGTGCACATGTTTGTGTGTGTGAAGGACAGAGTAATAGAGTGAGGTTGGAAGAATGAGAGCACATTACAGTAGACTGGGGGAAGGAGTGCTTGGGTGGGTCATTTGGCCTACTTCCAAAAAAAAGGGTCTAAGATGAAACCATGCTTTTACTTTCCATAAGTTAATTAATAAGATAAACTAGGTAATATTGTCAGAGTACAAAAAGCATGAATACAGATGTCCCGATTTCTATTAGTTACATAGAGCAAGAAGCTTAAATCACTCGAGCCTTCATAGAACTTTGTTTTTATAGATGAATTTGCGTTTTCAGTCAGATGAAAGTGCAAAAAAAAAACACCACAGTGCAGGTTTGCAGCATCTTCTTAAGAAAGGATGTCTTGAGTTGTTATTGAGAATATGATAGTTGAGTGTTATTGCATCAAAAAATATCAGAGCCAATCAAGTTTCCATATGCAAATGACCTTCTGTTACTTCACCAGTGAAGGTTAGGCTGGTACTGTTTAGAAAATTGTTTGAAAAAAATATATATATATATTTTGTGTTAAAATGAACTATACACTCTTAAAAACAAAGGTTCTTCAACGGTTCTTTACAGCACCATAGGTTCTTGTCAAGAACCATTTTTCATTGCAATAGGGTTCTTGAGTTGAGCGATAAGGTTCTTTGGACATTAAAGAAGTTCTTTATGTTTCATTATAGGTTCTTCAGAGAACACGTTAAAGTGAACTCTATAAGGTTCTTTGTGGGACTGGATAAGGTTCTCCTGGCATCATGCTTAAGAACAGTACTTTGGTTCCTTAAAGCACTAACTAAGTTTTTTAGAGAACTTGATAATAACATGGTTCCCTGTGGCACTGTTATGAAGAACCATTTCTGTGTTCTTTAAAGCACCAGCATTTAGATGGTTCTCTAAAGAACTTTGAGACATATATTATACAGATCTCGATATGTGATCAATAATTCAGTATATTTTGAATCGATACAATATGATTCAGCCTTGTTTTGATGCAACACTTTGGTGTAGGCAGTGACACTGGGACATAGTTTTGACTGTTGGAACTGGTTGGGAAAAAGGCTCGTACATGTAATTGATTGTAATGAGAATTATGTAGGTTCAGAGGTGGGAAGTAGTGAAGTTACTGCACATAAATACCCAAATACCTGTTATTTCAAGTAGCTGTAATTTTCCTTTTTTTCATTTTCCATTTGAATTTGTATTTCCAACTTAAGATATTTGACTTTCTACTTTCTACATTTCAAAACAGGTCTATAATCTACAATTCTGAAGGTCGTAAGTTGACTTTCTGTATTAGATAACGTTAAGCAGGTAGTTAATATTGCTAACTAATCTAAGGCTTAATGGCGTTGACAAAAAGGACAAGGGCCGTTGTATACAAAGTTGCTTAATTAAAGGTGCAGTAGTCATTATCACTATTTTTCATTTCCTGCTCGTACAAATAATACAGAAAATTATGTAGAAATGATTTAAAAAAAAAAAAAAAAAAACATTTAAGCCAGAGCAAGTGTATTACACAGATCGAAAACCTCGCTTTTTTTTGTCCGGAATGTTTATTTGTATTTGGATTGGCCTCTTGTCAGTCATTTTATAGACACGCCCCCAACACCCCTCCACCCCTCCACATCCTTTAAAATCACCACAAGGAGAATCCTGCATGTTTATAGCGTTGTAACCTGGCTTTCAAGCAGTTGAATGTCCGAGTGTGCTTGAAAGTTGTTATGACAGTCCTTGCTAATAGGAACTCTAGTTAGAATGCTAACTCGAGTTGAACCACCGTAAGTTTTGAGGCCAGAGCTTTGTGAACATGGGTGGAAAAGGGGGCGGGCTTTTTATTCACAAATCCTACCTAATGCGCCTTTAAGTTGCCGATGTTAGTCCGAGTGAGTTGTAAGTTTTTCCGATTTAAATATTGCTCCTCACTCGAGCCAACATCATGCAAGACAAATGCACTTAAGTACAAGTTCAGATTCATGTGTAAGCAAGAAAAGTCTTATGTTTATGTTTTAGGCAAACTCCACCCTGCATGCATAACTCTTGCGTCACTTCTAAATATCGCTTAAATCCGGAATTACGCCTGAGGTCTTAATAAGGATGTACACAATTTCTGGATTAAATCCTGACCGTGTGCATGCAACTCAACTATAAATACAGCCCGATATTAGTCAGTTTCTACGTTTTACATTTAACATATGACAAGCTGCCTGTTCCCATCAAATTGCAAGGATTAAACAGGGAAAAATAGGCGTATCCATATCCATGCTAACATTTGAGAGATGATGACATAGCCGTTGTTTGCTTAAGCTGATTTCCATTTGGTATACATTTACCATAACACTTTAAATATTTTTAGAAGCTTTTGCACTGTAACGAGTTATACATTTCAGGCTGTATTTTTAAATGTACCAGAGTTTTGCTTTCCCTTTTACTAAACTTGAGTCAGGAATTTGTGCACCTCAGTATAGGATACATTACAGCGAGTTTAAACCCTCTTTAAAATCTCATTTGTTATAAGGAATGTTTAACAAACAGCAGATGTTACAAAGACCAGATCAGTCCAGTTACAGTGTTCTCCCAACTTTTCCCCGACACACGCCGTTTCAATTTGTGCGCTCGTATCGTAAACGTTCAGCCCAACTGCTCAGATTTGGATCAGTGAATCTTTACAGCAGTGCGGAGACTCCGAACATACGAAAGGAAACAGAAACAAAAAAACGAAAAGCCTGTTTCTCTGTCTCTGTACTCCTTTCATGCAATATTCGTATCATCTTTTCAGGAAGCACTGAGGCTGAAATGGAGATGGCATGTGAAAAAACTAGCTTCAGTGTAAAATTCCACATTCGGTTGACTCAGGAGCATTAGTTTTCCAGCAAGTTAAAAATAAGTCTGATTCACAAATGCGAGTCATGGCTTTCTGAAGAGTTTCTGAACAAAAGGAAAGGTAGACATTGGAAATCTGACGCTTTACCTGATTTGATCTTTGAACATAAATAGAGTAGAGTGAATGATACATTATACGCATGAATACAATACATATGAATTAGATATGATGCGTGTGAATAAACTCGACCGTAATGACTATCGGTCATGATAGACACAAGGTGTGTCCGAAGCTTTAGAAAACTCCTGCCTACTCAGGCAACGTAGTCAAAGGCAGGAAACCAACGAGTCATGTCCGAAATTAGTCATTTTTCATCTGTTTCCCCCCATGGTATATTTGTTCTATTATCGTCACTGGTACGTAGCCAGTGGGGGTGGGTGGGGGGGGGGGGGGTTAACCAATGGGGAAGGCAGCATTCTGACTTTGCAAGTCATCTTAAACTCTTATTATCAAATGCAGCCTTTGAAAACGCAGACCTCGGAGCCAGCCTATATAATTATAATCTGGGTCGATGAATAGAAATCCATCTGGAGTAATGCACACCGCTGATATATGGATTGATGGACTACACCCACTTCTAAGGTTATTCTAGTAGGGCACTTTAGGCCAAGTGGCTATAAAGAAAAACACCATTACCGGCTGAATCAATTGGAATGATCTAGACATTAGCCACATGTTAACAGATAAACAGTGAAATGTCTGCCTTACTTAGATCCCGTTAATATACATTAAAATGCATAGAATATTGAACTGAACAGCTTTCAGATTTATTAAACATGTGTGTTTTGGAGAGGCTAAAGTGGTTGGCTCCAACTTCCTAACTCTCCCCAATCCTAAAACCAAAACGATACCCCTGGTGTAAGTGTAATTATTCCGCATTTAGATCACGTATTGGATCACAGTGTGAGGGTTATACCTTTAACGATGAACAGATCTCTGTAACAGTTCAAAGGGCTGAAGTGATGTGCGGTCTGGTATGACTCTGAAGGGGCGTTGGCCTGAGGCAGTTTCCCCACAGGACTGGGAACATACACAGATAATGGCTGTTTATTGATCCGCTCGCTCCTTCATCCATTTTCTCTCCGGCCCTCTTGTTCTTTTCTCTGCCTGATCTCTGTTACATTACTCAAGCGCTCTTATTTCCCAGAAACGTCTGATATTGTAGAGTCGAGCATCGACAGGAACAGTGAGCTCCACAGCTCCTTGCGATTTGAGGAGGAGTTTGAAGAAAGAAAAAAACAAACGTTTTAGTTTTGCATGATTTTGACCTTGAACATACGTACATTTTTTTCTTGTGTGATATCAACTTGTGTGAGAAAAATATTAAGTGCAGTGCCACATGTCTTTTTTTATGTAAAGAACAGAAATGTGATGTAGTGATGTGTTGGTGTGATGCTCTTATCACCTCAAAGTTGATTATTTTCCAATAAAAGCACATCTTGAAGTGTTTTATTCCTCCTATGCCATAGCACATTGCCAACACTAACATCCATCCATCCATCCATCCATTTTCCATACCGCTTATCCTATACAGGGTTAAGGCAGGGGACAAGGCAGGGGACCCCATGCATGGGTTGACAACGTATCACAGGGCACAAGTCGCACACAACTTCATACACTACGGACAACTGGGAAGTGCCAGTCAGCCTACAGCTCATGTCTTTGGACTGGGGGAGGAAACTGGAGTACCTGGAGGAAACCACAGGGAAAAATTGCAAGCTGTGTGTACACAGGCCAGAAGCAGGATTCAAGCCCCCAACCCCAGAGGTGTGAGGCAAACCTGCTAACCACTAAGCCACCGTGCCCCCCCCCAACAGTTTTTTTCTTTATTAAAGAATGACATCACACGTTATATCAGTTTATAGTTATGTCTAATGTTGTGGAACACCCATGAAAAATGTTAGTTCCTGTTATACCTCAGCGCGGTTGAATGCTCAAATCTGATTGGTCAGAAGGTGTGCATTATATTCGTATAACAGTACAAGGTAGTTCTGGCTGTTACATGAGTGATAAATGCGCTTGTTCTAATACGTTATCGTTTCTGTAGTAACAGATACAGGGCCTTGCATAATAAAGACTAATACTAAACAGATTTAAAAACTTGTTGCTTACGAAAGTAATTGTTATAATCGTTGATGTGGTGAAGTTTTTTTTGTAGCAGTAGGGCTGCAACGAACGATTATTTTCATAATCGATTAATCGGACAATTATTTTCTTCGTCGATTAATCAGATGGGGGCAAAATTTCAATGCCATTTTTAAATTTTTTAAAATAAAATACACAAACTGAGTGTTACAAATATAAACTTCAGACTAAAACCACTGTTTATCACCGCTCCCACTGTTTATCATGGAGTCTACATTGTGAATGAGGAGCAACACGGCCTCGTTACTAATAGATCACTCCCGTTATAATGAACAACAGATTTTGCACTGCAAACGCTCAAATACAGCATATAATGACAATTAACATGAATTAAACAAAACCTTTTAAGCAACTCGTACCAGTTACCCCAACCTGTTGCACACAGTGGAGCATTTCGGATATAAACACAAGTTTGTGTTCGTGCATCACTGTCGTGCTTCCGTGCTACACAAGTTTGCAGGTTACAGTCTTCTTCACTGCGTTTAATATAAAATGCTCCCCTGCTTTAGAGGACTTGGGTCGCACACTTTTTTTCCGCTGTCAATTGACGACTATGTCTCCGTATGATTATTCTTGGGATATAAAGGGTAACGTTGACATAAACAGTAAACTGAAGAAACTGATTTTCGTTGACTCTGGGTATTAGGCTAAAGCTAGTGGCATCGCATTATGTGCGTTTGCCGTCACGTACCAAACGGCTTATATTTCCGGTTAGTATAAAAAAACCCGCTAGTGTTCCATCTGAGAGGATACTACCCATCTAAATTCACACACTAGACAGTAGAGTACATAGTGCATAGTGTAAGTGTATAGTACGTCATTTGGGACACAACTTTGGTCTGTACTCTGCAGTGCGTGTTTTCGGAACAGAATAACACAATGAGTATACGTGCCTCCTGCCGCGCGCAGACCGACTATTCGATAATGAGATTCGTTGACAACGATTTTCATAATCGATTGTTATCGATTTTATCGATTAGTTGTTGCAGCTCTACTTAGGAGACATTTATTTAACATTTATGGAAGGAGTTTCGGTTGTACGCGCTCCCAGTGTCGGTTATACTTTCTGTTTTCTCCTTTTTTGTAAGAAAAATGACAGGCTGTGCTTTTTGCGTGTGAGCGAGGCAGACAGAGCAATCAGATCGAGCGAGCGAAAGAGCGAGATAGAGAAGCTGGTGATGGAATGATTGTTTATCACAGCTATAAGGTAGGGGATAACAGGAACTATCTTGTCTCTCGGACGTTCCTCAACATTAAATCTTAACTAGGAACAATTAAAATGCGACATGTCATTCATTAATAGATTAAACAATGTTTAATTGGCAAATCGATGTGATATAAGTGGACTAACACATTCCAGACGGTTCAGTTCTAAAATGAAAAAAAAAAAAAAAAATGCACTTCAGGGTGTAGCGGCCTAAGGTCGACCGATTGACCGGTTTTCAGATTAATCGGCACGGTAACAGATTGCTGGAACTATCAGTTATTGGCAAAAATCCACACCGATAGTTTTTCCCGGTTGCGTCCGTTGCAGGAGCTGTCGTTATACAGTACGAGAGCGGCCTCTAGAGGCAAAATAAAAACTGACGAATTTTGTTGTGTTATTTGATTCATTTTGGACGTCTCTATTTTTATTTGTTATATGGAGTGTTACTTTTTGGTTTAATTTGTACGTGTATCTTTTATTTACTTTAATGTTTATTAATAGTTCATATATATTTGCATTTGTATTATAGTACGTTTTCACGGTACAATCCGTACTGTTTATTTTTGTAATAAGGTTCAACAGTATTTTACTTTGAGTGTTGTGTTTTCAATCAGTACCGGTCGATTAATCGTCTATCGTCAGGTACTGCTCAACTTAGTTATCGGTATCGGTAAACTCCACTATCGGTCGACCTCTAGTGGCAGCACTCCGCTTGCACATTGTTTCGCATTACACCCCCTCTGTGCGTATTGTTTTAGTACAACAGAATGGTCTGTCTTGTGTTACTCCACACTTATCACTGAAGTCATATCAGACATAAACAGCCATTCTTTCACCAGCCTCTTTTTCTCTCTCTTGAAATTAATAAGGCATAAATTCAACTTGTCATGTTACGGAGAAACCACAAAACTCTTCATTCTGAAGACATTTCAGAGAACATAACTCTGACTGCGGACACTGGGGGCTCCCTTGCATAAATACTAAATAAACATCTACGTACAGTAAACATCGCAATAATCAGCAATTACACATATTTATTTATGCCTGCCATACAAGTCCACGTGTACAATACAAGTCGTTACTACACAAATGATTAAATATTAGAACGTGCACATTAATATAAACCTTGGATTTGCCATGCAGCCCACACTGCTATACATAAAACCTGCCTTGATGGTGTGAGCTGCACACGTCATTTTAACACGTCAAGTATCTGCTTAGTGCAGCTCTGAGTATGGAGAAGTTTCTCCATGTAAATATTGACATAACTTAAGTTACTGACCCAAAAATGAGTATGTGCATACTTTAGAGTTTGACTCATTTATAAGCAAAGCGACTTTTTCTGAGGCTTTTTTTCTGAGATTTTCTATGCAGAGAGTAAATAAGGTCAGGATTCTGAGTGGATGGGAGGGTTAAGGGGGCAATATTCTTTAAAAGAGTGAGATGCCAGTCAACCCACAGTGGCAGAATTCCTCCGCTGCCGAAGAAGCGACCATAACAGAGGGAAAAAACAGAAACAGAGATAGTTGGAGTGTGGGAGAGAGAGAGGGAGGGAAGTATTTTGGAAGCTTGGGCACAGGGTCAAGCAGGGGTGGTGTTTTGTGTTATTCTGGATGCAGTACAGGGATGAGGACTGACACTCTGTACTCGTCCCGAAAGTAGAGGAAAGCGCAAACACACTTCCACACCTTCACACTCTTCCTCTGTGTGCTGGATGTATGTGGACTTTGATCAGTTCAGAAAGGGTAGGCCAGTGGTCCGGGTCCTGGAGGAGGAGGCATCATACATACACGAGTGTGTGTGCTTGCATTGAGTGTGTATGCCCTCTATTAAAACTCTTCTTTAGTTAGCCTACTTTCTTCATTGGTCTCTTGCTCTCAGTCAATTGGACGGATTTGCACGCATATGTGTGCATGTGTGTTCGTGGAATGATCATGTTTGTGTGTGCTTGTGTGTCGCATACATACTTCTTGCATACATATTTGGCTGTGAAAGGGGCGTGTTGTTACGGGAAAATAATCAACAACGGGTTGATGCGCTGTGAACAGACTGTTAGAGGACACCCTTTAACACTGTTTTCCTCTTACCAGAGCAATTTGCCAGTTATTATTTTTTCATTAGTTAAAGAACAGCACATTGTGGTTTTTTTAAATTATTTATTTATCCATTTACAGATACATGTTGAATGATGGCTGCAAAACAAGTTAGTTCCTGTTACCACTTATCACCAACCTTACTTGCAGCTTGTACTGTTACAGAAAAAGAAACAGCAAAACTTTCCCATGTCTGAAACCGTAGAGCTACAGCTTTATTTAAATAAACACATCCTCTCTGAAAACGTTTTCGATTTTATCAGTGGTTACACATGTTTTTAATCCACTTATGTGGAGGGTCAGCCATACAAGCTCTTGCAATAACATAGTAGAACGAGCCCATTAAAATAAACCTGGGATTTGTCTTGCTTCTGGAAGTATTGTCAGAGCTGCTATAGGGAGTTAACGAACGTCTTTTTTGACCAATCAGATTAGAGAATTGAACAGCATTGTGGTAGAATTGAACTTAACCGATTCCCTTATTTTTGATGGCGTTTGGCAGACGCCCCTTATCCAGAGCGACTTACATTTATCTCATTTTATACGACTGAGTAGTTGAGGGTTAAAGGCGTTGCTCGAGGGCCCAACAGTGGCAGCTTGGCCATAGTGTGATTTGAACTCACAACCTTCTGAACAGTAGTTCAACGTCTTAACCTCTGAGCTTGAGGAAGAGAGACAGGAAGTGAAATAATCTCACAGGTTGGTAGTGTTGCATGAAACTGAACGTTGGCGAACGGCATCTCGGTTCCTCTGACTTGTCAAAATACAGCCAAGCTTCACATTTTCCCAGCATGAGGTGCTCTCTTGGCCTGACTTAGTGCAATACGTGTGTGCCGGTTAAAATAAAACCAGGTCTGCTGTCCTAAGAGGAATGGATTGATGCGCAGAATACTCAAACTTGCAATAAAAAAAGCCTTACCTATAGAATTCATTTCCATTACTGATACTTTAAGATCAATTGACAAGGCTTTATTTGTGATCACATTGTTGTGTGTGTGTGTGTAATGATCAGAGCGGGTGTGTTCAGTTTCTCTGAGGATCGTGTCCAGGCAGGCTGATACACAGATAACTGGGCTGGGAAGAGAGCGAAGTCTCCTGGGGGCAGGGAGGACTTCAGTTATTACTCTGCATCTCTATTCTCATCTCCTTCTTATCCCTCCATGGGATTCTTTTTTTCTTCTCTTTCTGAAAGCCAGCATTCCATTTTGTTTTTGTTTCACTGCACGTGAACCTTCGTTATCTGTGTTCGGGCTTTTCCCTCATCTTGTCCCGTTGTGCGTTTTATTGTGCGCAGTGTTTGTGCGTAGGTTTCAGAATCTCTGGTACTTCCTAACCTTTTTTGTCTCGTTGTGTCCCCTTCAGCATTTTTCCTCCTCTCTGTTTTTTTTTTTGTCTTTTGAGCCTCTGCCTTATTTGGTCAAGTGAAAAGGCTTTACTCTCTCCCTTACTATTTCTCTCTCTCTCTTTCTCTCTCTTGCAGTCCTGCCAGCTTTGTTTATTAAACTGACAGTACTGAGTTTTGTTGCTTGGAGTAACAAATACTGGATTCAACACTAACTTTTTTTCGCCTCTTGTTACGCTTTCAAAACATTATTTGTAGGGTTTTTAAAAAAAACACAAAAAAAACCCATTGAATTTATTGTTTTTTATGTAGTGTATCAAATATGTGTTGTATATTGTTTTTCTGCCATATCATCCACCCCTACTCTAGCACAAGACCCTGTGAAGTTATCATAAGCAATACGTCACGCCACGTCTACCTCTATTTGCTCGGTTCCCGCATAAACCATATCTTCACCTTGTATCACTGATAATGAACGCATGCATGGAGATCTGAGGGTCTTTTGCACTCACTCTCTTTGTGGGTTTCGCATCAGGTTATTATAATGCTGCTAGACTCAGTCGCTTAAACATTCCACAACTCCACAGTCTTGAACTTTTCACCTAAATGTTTTTCGTCAGGGATGATTTGAGTGTGTGAGGATGTGATCTTTTTTACATTCTTTCTGTGAGTGATAGTGCTATGCTGTAACCATTGGGGGCACAGTATTGGTGACTATAAAACTATAAAAAAAAAATTGGTGACTTTTTTACGTCTGCTTGAAATGAAATTGTAGACTTTCTTTGGTGAACCTTACCAAAGCTTTCTTCTCACTAATCACAAGGCTGATGTTTGTCGTTCCCACATAAATTTGATGAGCAAATTAATGAGGGAAAACAAACACTTTAAGTCACCTAGAAGCATTGTGTCTCTATGTCTTTGTTTTACGATTTCATTTGGATATATTTGTCAGTTTAGGTCATATTAACTTCTGAACAATAAGGATGAATGAATATGACTTCAAAATTCCTTCAGAAATCCTGTCAGGTTAGCTCGGGCTAGCTTCTGAACATTAACGATTACTGAATATGACTTCAATTCCCTCAGAAATTCTGTCGTTATCTCACGTTAGCTTCTGAACATTAACGATTATGAATATGACTTCAATTCCCTCAGAAATTCTGTCGTTATCTCACGTTAGCTTCTGAACATTAATGATTACTGAATATGACATAAATTCCCTCAGAAATTCTGTCGTTATCTCACGCTAGCTTCTGAACATTAACGATTACTGAATATGACTACAATTCCCTGAGAAATTCTGTCGTTATCTCACGTTAGCTTCTGAACATTAACGATTACTGAATACGACTACAATTCCCTCAGAAATTCTGTCGTTATCTCACGTTAGCTTTTGAACATTAATGATTAATGTATATGAGGAAAAATTCCCTCAGAAACCCCGTCAGCTCATGTTAGCCAGCTAGCTAGCATTACTGTAAACACGATCAGTATGAGTAGTAATGAATACAGTGCTATGAAAATGTATTTGCCCCATCCTGATTTCTTGTGTTCCTGTGTATCTCTCATACTAACTTGTTTCAGAAATTAAAACAAACTCTAAGATAATACAAAGGCAATCTGAGTAAACACGAAATACAGTTTTTAAATGATAAGGTTATCTCCAAATGGAAAAACTCGGCACAGTAGTGAACCTTACCAAAAGTGGCCGACTTTCCAAATTCCTCCAAGAGCACAGCAACGACTCATCCAGGAAGTCACAAAAGAGCCAAGGACAACATCAAAGGACCTACCGGCCTCTCTTACATCAATAAAGGTCACTGTTCATGACTACACTATCAGAAAGACACTGGGCAAAAATGGCATCCATGGAAGAGTGGTGAGGTGAGGTGAAAACCACTGCTAACACAGAAGAACATTAACGCTCGTCTGAATTTCGCCAAACCACACCTTGATGAGAATGTTCTGTGGGTTGATCAGTCGAAAGTGGAACTGTTTGGCAGACAGTGGTCCCATTAACTCTGGTGTAAACCAAACACAGGATTCACAAAAAGAACATCATCGCTACGGTCAAGCATGGTGGTGGAAGTGTGATGGTGTGGGGATGCTCTGCTGCATCAGGGCCTGTGCAACTTGCAATAATTGAGGGAAACATGAATTCTGCTCTCTGCCAGAAAATCCTAAAGGAGAATATCCAGTCTTCAGTCTGTAAGTGGAAACTCAAGCGCAACTGGATTCTGCTGCAAGATAACGATCCAAAGCATAGGAGTAAATCCTAGTCCTAGAAGTAAGTGAAAGACTGATCTCCAGTTATCAGAAGCGTTTGGTTGTAGTGATTGCTGCTAAAAGTGGCACAACCAGATTTTAAGTTTAAGAGGGCACTTAGTTTTTCACATGGGTGATATGTGTTGGATAATACTAATACTAATAATTTTGCTTCAATAAAAATAAATAAATAAATAAAAACTGTATTGTGTGTTTACTCAGGTTGTCTTTGTTTTATGTTGTACTTCGTTTGAAGACCTAAAACTATTTAGAATGAGATATACACAAAACTATAACAAATCAGGATGGTGGGCACTGTTTATACAGAACTGTATAAATATAAAGAATTGTCCCGAAAATCCTGTCAAGTTAGGGCTAGGTTAAAAAGCTAGCTAGTATTATAAACTTTAATGAATGTGACTGAAAAGTCCGCTCAGAATTCTTTCAGGTTAGCTAACCAGTGTTAACAGTAAAGATAATAAATATTTATGAGAATTTGTTAACAATCCTCTAAGATATCCTGGCAAGTAAGGTCATACTAGCTATCTAGCCAGTGTTATTAGTGATTATCATGAGCGTTTAAGATGAAAGTCCTGTCAGTAATCCTGTAAGGCTAGCTCATGGTAGCTAACAGAATGTGGAAAATACCCATATAGCCTACACAGTATATTCTGTCAGGCTAGCACAGTGTTAGCCAGCTGACTGAATGATAGCTAAAAGTGTATCTGTGTAAAATCACAGAATTGCAGCAACCAAATACTTCCGTGGGGGGGGGGGGGGGGGGGGGTTAGTGAGCAGGAAAGAAGCAGAATCGTTTGTCCACTCGACAAGATCTTATGTCTTATGACTTGGTTTAACCCTGGGTTGAGATGATATGCACACACACACACACACACACACACACACACACACACACACACACACAGACACACACGCACACACACAAGTTGGCTCTGTTCAGTAAGGAGTATCAACAGGAAACAGTAGAGATGAAATGATGGTTATGGCTGTGGTTCTAAAACATTCCCATAGCTGTGTATATATCTGTGTGTGTGTGTGTGTGTGTGTGACGGCTATGGCTTAATGAGCAAACGTTGTCTTAGATAGTCTTGTCTCTTTTCACCACCAAGAATGACCCCCGTGTCTGGGATGTAAACGGACATATGCATGATTTATCTCTCTTTCACGGTCACTTTAATGATTTGGGAAGAGGGATCACAAGATTAGGCAAACCCAAAGAGCTAAACATTCCCAAGGCCTGGCACTGTGTGTGTGTGTGTGTGTGTGTGTGTATATGAAGCTCTTTTAGAGTCATATCCAGTGGATACTTAGGTGGTCTGACTGACCAGAGAATGCTCTGGGCTTTCCCAAACTGCCTTTCAACGTCAGAATTCTCCTCCTTTTTCTATTTTATCTCTCTTTGTGCCCTCTTTTCTTTGGCTCGTCAACCTTTTCCTCACATCACTCTCGAATGACAAGCATTCCAGCCACCGCAGTCCTGCACACAGAGAAGGAAAGAAGAACGTCATCCCTGCAGCCCAACATTATAATTTAAACGCTGCTAATTATACAGAGGCCGAGCGGAGTGGAGCGGTACAGACGGCGAGATGGAAACTCCGTGCAGAGGAAGAAGATGGAGGGATTAATAGAAGAAAAGAAATCGCAAGGCTATGACGAGGGAATATGCTGCGTTGCCTGTCTAGGGGAGAGCTTCAGCCGTTTTCCATCTTCAGAGCTTTAACTGATCATGATGTGTATAATAATTACTCTGTAATGAGTTTCAGTTAGTAGCTAGAATTTTGTAGTGTGTGAAGGATCGTTCACCCTACGAATGTTTGAACAAGGTTAATGAATTCATTTCAACCGGGGGTGTAATTACTGCTTTTTTTTCCCCCTCCGGGACTATTCGAGCTGGTTTATTCGTCTGAGATCCTTCTGCGAATGTGTAAACGTGTCATGCATAGACGTTTGCAGACGTGTCTGCCAACATTTCTTTATGTGAACATGGGCAGTAGGTGGCAGTGTCACATGGACCAAAACAGAATGGACAGAATAGAAAAAAAAAACACAAAGAGGAAAGTCTCATGTTTCACTGCAGCGGAGAGAGGAAGTGAAGCACTGGATGTGGATATTACACTACATACAACGAGATACAGATACAGTTTTATTGTAGAATAAAGTTGAGCAAAATTGAAGCCAGTCTGAATTTTTAAAGAAAACCCCCCCCCGGCGCTGTTACTGAGAAGTTACAGTGGTTTATTCTGCAGTAGATCCCGTGTTGTCACGTTTCTGTGGTTTTGCAGTTGCAAGTGGTTAAAGTGTATTTAAAACAAACAAAGACACAGCGACTCGGTGGATTCCATCGGGGGTTTCATGTCCATGTGGAAATCAAGGCTAGTCTAGCGTGGTAATGTTTACAGCCCTGATTATGATTGTGATATTGCTCCATATATGGATGACATCATCGGTACGGACACGCGTGCACGTACATGCAGCTACTCAGAAAAAGATCAACGATCCTAATAGAACGTAATCAGTGCAGAGCTACCCCACCTTGAACAAACCCGGGCTATAAAACACTCACACACTGCGTGTAGAACGTCAACACACTGTAGACTTGTACATTTTTACAGTCCTACTCTGCTCATGTTTCCAGGAGGAGAAATGTTCTTATGCTTCTTTAAATTAAGACACTTAATTTAAGTGCGGGACAGACTTTATAATCTGGAGCACAGTTAGGTAGCTTCCTCCCAAAAAAACCTCATCTCATCTGAACTGAATTCTGGGATTGTTCTGTCTAAGAAGGACACGTTTAATCTAAACGGGGGGTTAATTATACTACTGTGCTTGTTTTTTATCGCTGTATATCCTATACCTGATTATGAGAGCATGCCTAGTATATGTGTGCATGTGTTGCTTGTTGTAATGTGGGGTGTTTTGTGTGTTTGCCCCATCTGGAAACTTTTTGGTTTCTGCTTTAGATCATAGTCATTTCTTCTCCCTTCTCTTTTCTCAACATTCGGCTGGATAATTCGTGCCTTCTGTCGTTTCCAACTGCTTGTTTAGCACGCGGTGACTTTGTTTGGCTGGAGTGCAGGTAAAACATTGCTGAGGAAGCAGCATTGTTTAAGGTGACGTGGTAATGCGTGCTCCTTTTTATGCATTAAAGTGCACCTATTATGGTTTTCCAAATATTACCTTTCATGTAGTGTAGTTATGGAGCTGTTTGTGAATGTAAAAAAGTCTGCAAAGTTTCCAAAATCAAAGCGCACGACAAACAGGGTTATCGATTCCCAAAAGAAGGAATCGATTCTGAACAGCTGAAATGAGTCGTTAGTGATTCCAGACTTTACTTCCTGTACTAACCGACGTAGGTTTGTAACAAAAAGCCCCGCCTCTGGTCTTCATTGGTAGTGGGCGTTTCCTTTTCTACACACGCTGACAGCTGTAGACCAATCACAACAGACTGGGATATCTGACCAATCAGAGCAGAGTATTCTCTCTGAAAGGTGGAGTTGAATCCTTTAGAACGGATCATTTAACGAGTCGTTTGTGACACTCGGGGGGGAAAAAAGGTTATGCTGCAGTTTAAATTATGAGCGCGTTAAAGTGTTTCTTGAGCTTCGATGCATGTAAATCTATTGTCTGAGACCTTTTGTTTCAAAACCATAATAGGTGCACTTTAACATTTATTCATTTTAGCCAGAGCACAAAAAAAAAGGAAGAAAGTGAGGTTGACTCCAGTCCAAGGACAGTACTGACTAGAAATAAGTGCTAGACCTGAAAGGAAATGAGCACAAGTGGAATTATTTCAGTTATCCATCATGTATAACGCCAGTTTAAAGATGAATTACACTTGCAGGAAGTCTAGTATTTTATCACTGTATCTGCAGGTGTGAGGAATTTAACTCTGAATCCACTGAACGGTTTAAGAAATCTACTTAACATTGTCCAATGTAGGAAAGCACTTGGTGCAGTGCCAGCTTTCTGTTATGAAAAACAAGAGCAGATATCTAATATTCTCATTAAACACACACACACACACACACACACACACACACAGGTGTAAACACTTACTTTTTACCCGCTCGAGCACCGTTACATTGCCTCCCATTAACAGCCGTTGCTTGGCTACATCCCATGTTGCTACAGTCTGTTAACACTCTGGGAAGATGAGTAAGTACTTTTCCTTTTCAAACTTTGTTATAATTGAGTGCCTTGTGTCTAAAGCTGTTAATCAGAAATGGAGTGGAAAACATAACACGATGCATGAAAAGGATTAAAAGTGCATGAAGAAACGGTCCTTCTTAAATCTAGAGTTGCAAGCAAGTTTTGTCGTTTAGCATGGAGCATCGATGATGTACGTCTTACTACTCTCGAGAGGATCTTGGGGACAAGCCAGATGTCCTCACAGTGTCAACATTTTCAGATATTTGAATCCTTCTTCGGTCCCACCTTGTTTATTGTCTAATTAATGCACTGTCTACACCTGACCCTAAGTCTAACCAGAAGGAAATATGAAGGCTCTTTTAGGGTTTTTTCTTTTTTGGTGTATTTTTTTGGTGAGTGCGAGGAGATTTGACACCATCTTATCATTTTAAGCTCCTAAATACATGTTCATACTTTTTTTTTTATTATTTATTATTGTTGTGATTGTGTTGAATCCAACTCGGCCCTCTGCGGGTCAGTGCTTTCTGAGGATTACAGCTAAAATGAACCAGCTGAGTAACTACACACTGTTTCTTCCACCCACTCAGTGGAGTCAGATAAAATTTTTTGCATTTTGCTGATGTTTTATGGCTCTGCAGGCATCTCTGTTTACACTGAAAAAAGAAATCATACTGGCATGTGAGCATGACACTGATGTGTCTCGGACTGATCAGGACTTGTGTGTGTGTGAGAGAGAGGAATGATTACAGTCTCCAGCAGGGGTCAGGCTTCTTTATAACTACATGTGAGGAATTCAACATGCTGTGTGTGTGTGTGTGTGTGTGTGTGTGTGTGCGCGTGTGAGAGAGAGAGAGAGAGAGAGAGAGAGAGACATTTGACTCTTGACTCATGCTTGTTTGTTACTATATTACTGTAGGTACCTTTATCAATATTATTTAATTTTCCAAAAACACTCATAACATTTGGGTTAATAATAAAGTTCAACGTTATAATTATACTGTATGTTATAGTACTGATGTACTACAGAAAATAATTCTAAGCACCTGCAAAACAGTATTTATATAATATTTAGAAATAACTGTGGTTCTCTTATTAATATTCTCTGATATCAGAAAAATGATCAAGCAATAATGTTAAACAAAATGACTTCATATTCAAAATAATAGAGGGCACGGTGGCTTAGTTGGGTGGGTAGCACTTTTGCTTCGCACCTCCCGGGTTGGTGGCTCAAATCTCATGTCTGCCCAGTGTGCGCTGAGCTTGTTTGTTCCCCACGTGATTAGGGGGTTTCCTCCAGGTACTCCGGTTTCCTCCCCCAGTCCAAAGACATGTGCTGTAGGTTGACTGGCATTTCTAAATTGTCCATAGTGTGTGAATGGGTATGTGATGGGTTGGCACCCTGTCCAGGGTGTCCTCCGCCTTGTGCCCTGAGTTCCATGGAATAGACTCCAGGCATCCCCGCGACCCTGTGTGGAATAAGCCGTATGGAAAATGGATGGATGGATGGATTCAGAATAATAATTGTAAGTGATGAATAATCAGCATAAAATTGTAGTGACTGTCGAAGGCTTTGATCAGTGCCGTATTCCCAACCTTATACGCGTCACACTCGAGGAATATATAATAAAGATCTTTTCAAGGGTTCTTTGGATGTTTAACGGTTCTGCTTGGAGCTTTTCCTGATCTTTCCTAGTATTCCTGAGAGGGACAAACCTTTAGGAAGAACCTTTAGGATCCCAGACGGAACCTTCTTATCCTTTAAAGTGCAGACGAGTAATAGAAAGCAGTCGATTTGTACTTTTTATATCTCAAACCTGTTTTGCGGTTGAGTCATATTGCCAGTTTAGTGACTCACAGTTTAACCATCAATGCTTTTTTTTTTCCAGAATAATCCTTTGAATTGCAGTGATGCTTCTACTGCTATGTTCACAGGGAATACACAGGGCATTGGTGTGTTCATGAAATGTGGATGCGTTATGGTGTGTGTGTGTGTGTGTGTGTGTGTGTGTGTGTGTGTGTGTGTGTGAGAGAGAGAGAGAGACATTGATTTCAGTTCTTTAGCACACGTTTTTCTGGCTTGCTGTTTTTCGTGTTGCCGCTTGTCCAGTTGTGCGGCCGGTGAAACCCGTTCGCCCTCTTGAGAGGCACTGGAGCTCTGCCATGGCCACCTGCCTGTCTGTCTCTCACACACACCTGAGACATGACGGTTTGGTGAGATTTTCCACAAACCTTTTTGTCCGTGCGTGTTCATGCGTTTTACAGACCTTTCTATAGACTTGTGTGTGTGTGTGTGTGTGTGTGTGTGTTTATACATGTGTGTAATGTGTGAGATGGTCTGCTGCAGATGTTGGCCAGTAGAGTGAGCAGCTATAAGGATGTGTTTGTTTGGTACAAGTTCTTTGCGGTACTCATTCTACCCTGAGTTTTTCTCTGTCTCTCTCTCTCTTTTTTTCCCTTTTCGTTTCGGCGTCTGTCTGCGGCCGCGTCTGTGTTTGCTTACCTGGCAGATCCTCTTCGTTCTCTGTCTTTTTGACACGAGGAATGCGCTGAGACAGAGACCTAAAGAGAATAGAGAATGAAAGATTTGCTTTTAGGAATGTGTAATGTGGGTAAAAAAAAAAAAAAATCACATTATGTGAAGCTCACGAGCGAAACATCAGTGCAGAATTTTGAAAAAATGGGACGTTTCCCCTTAAATTTAATTTATAATTAATTCCATTTAGATGCAGGATGTCACTGTGATTATAAATCCATTCCTATATGTATATGAATACATCTCATCTAATACACTCTTTTTCCTCATTATTTTCCCTTGCAGCATTGAAGTAAGGAATAAAACACAGCCGAGCGTGCTGTTATAGGAAAATAACCAACAATAGGGTGGTGTGCTGTGGCTTGAAATGAAACAGACGTACTGTTACCACCCAAAAAGTTGATTATTTCCCATTAACGTGCATCCTGAAGTGTTTTATTCCTCTTACATCACAGCAGTTTGTCAAAGCCAACAATTACGTACTTATTATACAATGACACATCATACTTTTTATCCGTTTATCGTTACATTTAATGTAGTGGAACATCTGCAAAACAGATGTTCCTTCACCAATGTCTCTTTTACCTCTCTTTTAAAGTCAATAAGACACATACACACACACACACACACACACAAAACCACACGTCATGTTACTGAGAAATCCTGAAGACTTTCCTGTGGTGGAAAACTTATTATAAAAGTGATTTATTTATCTATGATTGTTCTAAATCAGCACATTTTTTTAAAAGATGAAGCAAACAATTATTTTCCTGTGTCTAGTATATTACAGGAGCGGGGGGGGGTTGCCAAAAAAGACTGAAACATGCTCAGCAACTGGTTTCTCTGAGTAACAACTGCAGTATCAATATCATGACATCACAACACCAAGCCCTGTTTGTTTCCTCTGTCGTGTTTAAACCTAGTCCTAGCTTCTTATGTGGAGTTTTTGGAGTGTACGGATAGCAGCTGTGCCACGCTGTCTATTTTCCCACATACAGTCACACACACACACACAGTGGTCAGCTGCCACTCAGATGCCTTCCAGTCAAACTGCAGTTGTGCATCATAATTTCTTTACAGCTTGGTGTATAATTAGCAGTTCTGAGTTTTCTACACTGAAAGAGAAACAAAACAGCGAGAGAGAGAGAGAGAGAGACAGAGAGAGAGAGACAGAGAGAGAGAAGGGGGTGGGGGTCGGTCCTGCGTTGACACAGTAGAGCTGACTGAGTGACTCAGTATGTCAGGAGAGAAGGAAAGAGGAGGTTCAGAAGACTGACGAGAGTAAGAGGAAAAGAATGAAACAAAGAAAGTGAGAGAGAGAGAGAGAGAGAGAGAGAGGCAGTTAGTGTGTGATGCTATCCTAATCCAGTCAGTGAGTCTGATTCATTTAGTTTAACTTGGATGACCAGCTTTTCCAGCTGATGAACGGCTCTTTTGGATTTACTATACCATCACACGCCACAGGCGCACACACACACTAGCACAGACGCACACAAGCACGCACGTTCGCGCCCGCATAAACGCCGTCTGCCAGCTTGGATTCTCTGATCTGAAGGCTGGATCTGCTTTCATCTCCGGATGTGCCACCACAGTCAGAACACGTCTACGTCTGGTGTGTGTGTGTGTGTGTGTTTTGTGAGTCTTTCAGAGTGACATGGAACTTGTCGGATTAACCGTGGAATGCTGAGCGACTCCCGTCCAGGAAAACCGTGGAATATGGTGGAACGAGTCGAAGAGTTTGGAATTCTTTCCTTCCTTCGGTGATGCTTTTGGCTTTTTGAGGCCGTTCATTTTCGTTTCTGCTCAGTCTGGAGTCTGGCAGTCTGGGACGAGCTCTCTATGACTGACACTCCAACAAGCGCGTCCTCGTGGAAGCGTGTATGTGCGTGTGTGTGAGTGTGAATAGCGTTAGGTGTGTAGCTCTGCGATGTTGACAGCGGGCGGGTTGCCTCTGGTAATGCCTGCTGCCACTGCGTGTTCACGACTCGATGCTAGAGAGTGGAGTTTTTGGGATGTGGTGGGGGTGGACTGTAGCGCTCCTGAGCCACGCTGCATCTGGGTGGCCGTGTTCAGGGACGACTCGCTCATCACACACACTCCCAACACCGAGTCTGCACCGACTCGACCAAGAACAGCTTCGTGTGAGAACAGGGTAAGCCGTGTGTGTGTGTGTGTGTGTGTGTGCGCGTGTGTGTGTGTTAGTACCTGCTCCAGTATCTTGGTGTACCCTTCATTCATACACACTTGCACCAACTTTGAAACACAATGAATGACAGTAAATCCGGCTGAATTGAATTCTTGGGAAAGGACCAGTGTAGTGTATTGCGTAGTTGCTCTCACTGAAAAGTGATGACTAATGTTGCCAGATAAGCGTATATCACCCTACCACACCGGAAATTGATGGCTGGATTCTGGCTTATGGAAGTTAAGTATGTATTATGTTCCAGTCAGAAGGCACTTCCTAAGTTGAAATATTGTCCAATGAGACAGATATCTATAAAGGAACACAGATATAGTATGTAATAAGTTATGCTTTGGACTGGTTTATGTATTGAACGTTCCAGTATGGCAACCCTAATGATGGGTTGAAGAGGCTAATTAATAAGTGAAGGGGTCGAAATTTATGCTTCTAATGAGTCTCTGTGTGGGCATGTTCCTTATATCATGGTGGTCACCAAATCTCCCCAGAAATTGAGGACATTTTGCTGGCCTCCTCTCCATAAAAACAGGCAAAAAAATGCAGCTTTTATTGAAAAGAGCTAAAAGGTTTCCTTTTAGTCAATGACCTTAAGGTTAGAGTTCGATTTAAGAGCAGCATGGCATTAATTACCTGCATTAATAATTATGGCGATGGAAGTTCCTCAAAAATATAGTTCGGCAAACCTGAACAGTATGCATGTGGAATGCAGGACATGGCAGTTTGGGAGGGACTCAGTTTCACAACTCTAAACACAGACGCAGCTTGTACACACACAGACACAAAGCCATTACTATGGCTCTAGAGCTCCTATCTAGACTCTGTGTTTTGTCCTTATGGTGTTCCCATATCAGGTTCCCTAAAATCCACATGGGTTTTATGATTCCTCATGACCACAGCTCTCTGTGGTGCCCCACTGGGCCAAACCAAAATGACATGCTCTTTTTTTCCGTTCCAAAATGGTGCTGTTTTGTTACTTGGATCTAAAATGTTTTTAAAATCATCATCATCATCATCATCATCCGTGGAGAAGGCTATAAATGTCGTTTCCGAGCTGTATTGAATTAAGCTATAGCTTCATCTTAAAAGCTTGCCTGCTCTTTAGATCTTGAGTTATATATTAGGTTAACTGTGAAGGAGTTGCCATGTTTTAGAGGGTGAGCAGGTGGTAAGCCTTTTGAGAAAACTGTGTGCATCCTCAGACACACAGCTGCACATACAGACACCTAGTGCATTTGGTTTAACAATACACAATGCACTGCTATGGTTTTAGGGCTCCAAGCACCAAAGGCGCTCAAGAAACGGCTTTGTTTGTTTAATTGCTAACAGCTCAGGGAGCAGGTTCTGTACATACCTGTGATGACACTTTCCTTATCTCATCCTTTGGTACTTCTAGTTTCATTATTTTAATTCTGCATTACAAATACTGTTGGACAAGTGGAAAACCCAGTTCAACGGTCTCGCGCTCAACCGAAAGAACAGAAAAACAGGTCGATGTGATCCACTCTTGGATCTTCATACGTTCGTGCCTGTTTACAAGTGAGTAAAATGGACAACTTTATTTTTGCTGTAGAGTTGCAGGTGCCTGTTTTAAAGCTGTAAGGGTGTCTGTTGTGTCCTTTGTGTGTATGTGTGTGTCTGGTCAGGACTAATAAAACCTCACTTTTGAGTCATGGCTAGATCAGAGTAGCCAGGCTGTAATGGGACCTGAAGCTGAAGGTTCTGACTCCTGGGATTTGAACTCAAAATCTTCAATGAACCACTACAGCTTTACTATATAATTTAAGACGGATTGCCTTCACAATGTGTAGCAGTATAATCACAATATGCACGTTTTGACTTTTTTTCTCACTACTATCAGCTCGGTTGAGGCTTTAGGCCATCTCTTGAAGAGAATCTACCATGGTTTTATTTCCTCAGCATGCTGGAAACTGGGGTTTGCGATATTAAATGCCACTGGACCAGCCACTGAGAACAAACTATGATTGGTAGCTGATTGGATGTTGGGTGGTATTGTGGTTTAGCAGGTAGTGTTGCCACCTCACAGCTCCAGGGTCTACAGTTCAATCCTGAGCACTCCTGTACTGTTCTGCATGGATGTTCACATGTTCTCCCAGGTTCTCTGGTTTCCTTCTACCACCCAAAAACATGTCAGTAAATGGATTGGTGATGTTAAATTTACGGTAATGGACTGGCATAACATGCAGGGTGTATTCCCACCTCATACCCTGTGTTCCAGGGGTAGGCTCTGGATCCACCTCAACCCTGAACAGGATAAAGCTCCTGTCAATAAATAAATCAGTCTGTCTTAGCTTTATTCTTCACATAAGAGGATTAACGGAATCCATATTTTCTTTCGCCAAGTCTGTCTATTTAAAATTGATTACGCATTTTAAGGGAAACCTTTGCGGATGTGGCTGAGCTACAAGCCGAGACGTGCCCCAGGCGACTACAGGAAAGACGCCGTGAACTCCGCTGAGGTGAAAGTTATCTCCACCACAGTGATCCTATGATACCACAGTGCTGTTATGAACTTGCACACAGTGCGAAGAGAATCCATTGCGACATTATAATCGCTTTGTGGTATTGTGCGATTCATCATCAGTGTCAGTAATAAATGATGTCACTTTCCTGTGAGATTATGAGAAAATCCACAGCATTGAGTGTGCTCAGTAAGGATAAAGAGAAACAACATCATTTTGCAGAAGGCTTTGCTCACATCCCACACACATACACACATTCGAACTTGAACATGTCGCGGTTTGAAAACATTGTAAGGAGTAGCAGCGTTAAGAAGGACTTGAATGGATAGATAGAGAGATGTTGCTGGAGCGGGACAGGGTCGGAGGAGTTTTTGAGCCTGCAGGGGTGTGTGTATGTGTGTTTTGGGGGTAATAACAGGGCTTTGGTATTCTCAGCAACGGGAGGAACCTTGTGGTCGAAACTTGGCATGCTCTAGCACGCTGAACTCTTTTCTGTCTTTTACTCATTTTTTTTTAAGCATTCACTTGTCTGTCGTCTTATCTGAGCATGCCCAGACCTAGCAGTGAGCTCTATGGAATTTACCGTTATTGTTGCCTACCTTCATTCATTGATTCCCACTTCTGTCTTCGCTTCTTTCTATCTTTCTCTACCATTAGATCTCCTTAAACCTTCATGCCCAGGTTATGGGTGGGCGATAGGGCAAACAATTCATACGGCAATGCTTAAAAACTTTAGAATACGTTATATATTATATATCACAGTATTTACTAGTGGTAAAACATATCATATTTGAAGGCATTTTCACAAGAATCAAAACACTTGAACCACATTTCAAAAACTACAGTTTCAATGGACTTTTTTATTTAAAATCTATTCATAAAAAAAAAAAAAAATCACGAGTAAGGAATAAAACACTCGGAGGTGTGCTGCTGTAGGAAAATAATAAAAGATGGGGTGGTGTTAATGTAACCACCCTGAAGACACGCCGATATTCATCCGTAATATATTGAGAAAAGCATATTTTCATATAATCAGTCCGTACAGGATTTCGCAGAGGTTTTTTTTTTTTATTGTTGCGGCCAAAATGCTCGACGTTGCTGCGGCTTTTTAAAAATTTGCGATGCATCTTCCTAATTTATTTATTTATTTTTGCGGAAAACTACTCGAATTGGAGAATTGCATGAAATTGTTATGCGCGGCCATTCGCAATGATGTCTGTTGGTAAACGAGACATTTTAGCTGTACTCATGCACGATGCACGTGAATCGAAGAGGGCTTCGGCTGAATGCGCGGAAAATCCGCTGTAATTTTGAAAAATCGCAAACCCCTCCGAATATTACAGAGTTTGCTTGCTTTTGTGTTCGTTTCCGCATTCACGAAAATCACGAAACAATTCGGACTTGCAGGCAGCGTCACGGATCGCGTGCGCCCTACCGTCTTCACTCACATTGGTGGTCGCTACACCGAGTCGCTCCAAATTTGCCTAGAGTTAAACTTTTCCCAACTTTGTTGCGTCACTGGACACGCCCACGTCCAGCGGCGGTGCATTGTGTATTGTTAAACTGGTCACCAACTCTCCTACCATCTCTCGTTGAAAATGAACGGTCTCCGGTCGCTTTGTAGCTGCGAGTCACTGTATGCGTGAACGTACGTTAACAACGGAGCCTTAAATTCACCTACACCTCAGAACAGTTTTTATAACGTTCAAATATCGCAATAATGATATCGTCCTATCACATCACTCAGCCCATGTCTGCGTCCGGCTCTTTCGCTGTCACTTGGAGCTCTTTGTATCACTTTCTGTTCCTTGCGTTCGCTAGCATTTCCATCCATGCCAGTTTGAAAGGTTAGAAAGAAGTCAGGGAATTGTGGAATGGGAAAACAGGATTACATCATCCGGGACAGTATTCAGGTTTGTTGAAGAGAAAGAGACAGAACGAAAGTGTGTGAGTGAGCCAGAGGCAAGCGAAAGGGGTGAGATCAGACGGAAGCGTAATAAATGGAACATGACGTGAGGCAGAAATGGAGAGAAATGCAAGAAGAGAGAGATGACAACCGTGTGTGTGTGTGTGTGTGCGTGTGTGTGTGTGTGTAAGGGAATGAAGAGGTGGCCGAGTTTAGGGATGTTGGATCACAGAATAGCGAGAACACATAAAAGAAGGGGCACTTTTCACTTTCAGTAAAATACCCAAAAAAGTTTTCCTCATGTCTCTCATGTGTACATGAGATATATTTATATATATTTCGGTTGAACAGCTGGTGTAATCCTCATCTCACCACACTTCCTGCCACAAACCAAGCACAGACTTCTTGTTTTTGTGTGGTAGGAAAGGGGGATTTTGTGCCCACTTACAGAAACATAGTAACATTCACCTCATTATCCTATATATAGCAAGACAACACATACACCGTACACGAAGAATAGCACATGTGTGGCTTTGATTTTCTCCATGCTTCTCCATGGGGTTAGGGTTCAGGCATGATTACAGCATAATTTTAACTTAATTCTATACAATTAGCTTAGCAAAGAGTAGATTTTTATGTTATTCCAGAACTCTTCTTCTGTTCCACGTACTTCGTAAGCGGTTCTGTGGTACACTGATACAGAGTCAGAGCCTTGTCTGAACCCAAATCAAATATGACCTGACTGGAATGAGGGATTTTCCTGTTTTTCCCCCTTTTTTTTTTTTGTGATTCCAGACATTTTTCCCAAGCTGCCTTTGAGCAGATATTCCCAGAGGAACAGTGCCTGGTTGGTGGCAAAAATGTGCCTTCATGGCCATGTTGAGAATATCCCAGACCCCTCCTCCCCCTCTTCCTTCTCCACTGGAGCTCTGTTTGCTCAGGTGGTGCCGGCTGATTGATTGACAGATGTGGGACAAAGCGTAGAGAATGGTCGGCTGTTGCTTCTTGTGTATGTCTGAGAAAAAGTATTCGCAGTCTTGAGCTGAAATGGGACATGTTTGTTGGGCAAACAAAGAAAGTGGGTATTATTTTGTGTCTGAGAAACTGGCAGTGTTGCTTGCTTTGTTTGTATTATTCATTATAGTCATTTAGACTGCATGTTAACGTACAGTTTTGGAGTTTATCTTTTCTTTTAATAATCCAAGGTCTCACAGAATGGTTGAATGGTCTGATAAAATTGACCGTGCCCGTGAAGCATAGCTAGGGCGCTAGTGAATTATGAATTTTGTTACAGTGGAAGCAAGCACAAACCCACCAAAGTTATTTAAGTTATTATATTTGCTATTTAGTTTTCAGAGCTATTATCCTGATCACTTGAATCGAATGAGTTTAATCCGAACCTCAATAACTCAAAAACAATCCGGCTTTTAAATAAGATCAGTTTGGACCGTATACTTGGCATGTTGTTTAATTGGGTAAATCCAATATTCACTATGAAAAGTCCATAGCACGGGTCAGAACACAGGCGGCAACATCACACAAGGATAATCTGTCATTCGAAAACGAAAACACGAGCAAGGTCAAAACCAGGAAACAAGGAAACATCTAACGAGGTTTAGATTTAATGGACAAAAGGCACAAATAGATTTCACAAAACATAAATGTTATAAATGTTCAAACAAATTCAGAACTAACACAAAACAGATGAACACAGTAAGATAACAAGCAGGACAGGACAGGACAGGATCGAAACAGAAACAAAAACAAACACGAGCAACATATGGTGCTTGTCTCCATTGGGAACGCCTACGCAATGAGGGAGTCTGTGACACGTTGACGATTTTGCTTAGTGGAAAGTTCAGGAATAACCAGCACTGATAACTCACATGTTACAGGGTTCCTACACAGGATTGGAAACACTGAAAAAGTCTAGAATTTTAAAGCACTAAAAATAAGTTGAGCTCTACACTAAGGTCTTCAAACTATTTTAGATACTCCCTTTTTTTCTGCTTAATACATATCCCATTTCATATTTTCATCGCATTCCATTTTCAAGATGCAGTCAATGACAGCGAATACATTTCTTGAGAAAGGTCTTATCTCTGGTATAGATTAAACAACTTGCTTCCTGGTATGTGAGTGCATGTTTGTTTACCAGATCTTCATTTCTGTTTTCTGTTTGTTCTAGACAAAGGGGCGAAGAGATGGGGTCTCGTCGTCCAGTGATAACCCACGGCCGGTCCTGGGGGGCGGAGCTGAAGGCAGAGTTGTGTCCTGCCAGGGCCCGCGGACGCTGGTGCTCCATAAGAACTCTCAGGGCTTCGGCTTCACGCTGCGGCACTTCATTGTATATCCGCCTGAGTCTGCGTTGCACACTAGCCTCAAGGTAAACTGCCAATTACTGTAAACACCCTCATAGCAACTAGGAAATAGAAGCCAATATTTACATAGACAAAATGCACACATGGTTTGTTATGGCATTAGTCACGATCAGTGGATTCCCACTGTCTGTCATGCTTTAAGTGTTGGCACCACTGATGTGGGTTTTGAGGTTTCCAGGAATCATAATAGCAAGTTGGTAGCTGACAGGAAGCATTAGGAGGCACTGCAACCTCAGCTCAACCTAAGCAATTAAGGTTTTTAGCATCTGGAAAGATAAAGATAGGAAAGTGGAAATGGGGGAAACCACAAGACAGGTGTGTTCTGTGAGCACTAGAGCTTGGCAATAACACAGTGTAATCGGATATCAGATATGGCTGATAAATATCCAATCCTCATCGCCCATATTGGGAAGGAAAATGAATAGAAAACTAGGGCGGCTTAATTGATTTTTGAAAAACTTGTCAAATAATATCAAACACTCAAGCCCTTGGAACCACTGGGGTTACATATATCATGTGTAGATACAGTATATTAAGTAAAAGGTTATTAATGAGATCCAGTATCTTAACAGTTTTAGTACCAAAACAAATACGAATATTCAGCCAGTTGTATAAAAATAAATTATAGTCAACACTATGCCTAATTTACAGCAAAAAAAAAAAGGTTTCTGATAAATATCAGGAGGGTGAATGCAGCAAAAAGCTATGCTGAGTTTCTCATCAGTCAGCAGAAGTTAGTCTACTAGTCTGGACCTACCAAAAGGAGAATGTTAGCTTAACTTTGTGAGCTTTCCTAGGTTGTTAGGTTAACTCTGTGAGCTTTGCTAGGGGTTTGAAGGGGTTACTATTGGTTGGTTGATTTCTTTTGGTTTGATTGGTCTGCTTGGTAGTTTGGTCAGTTAGTTGGTTTGTTGGGATTGGAATAGTTGGTTGATTGATTATTTTTGTAGGTTGTTTTTTTTTAGGACGGTTGGTTTATTTGTTTGGTTTGGTTGGTGCACTGGTTGATTGTTTGATTTTGTTTGCTTGGTTTGTTTGGTAGAGGAGCAGAGTGGCTTATTGGTTAGCATGTAGCCTCGCATATTGCCTTAGGTTGCTTCGCTCCTCCAGGGTTAGGGGTTCTATTCCTGCCTCCCTGTGTGTGTAATGCTTGCATGTTCTCCCCGTGCTTCAGGGGTTTCCTCAAGGTACTCCGGTTTCCTCCCCCAGTCCAGAGACATGCATTGTAGGCTCATTGGCATCTCTAAATTGTCCGTTGTGTGTGAGTGAGTGTGAGATGCGATGGGTTGGCATCCAGTCCACGGAGTTCCCTGGGATAGGCTCCAGACTCTCCCATGACCCTGTGTAGGATAAGAGGTACAGAAAATGGATGGATGGATGATTTGTTTACGTCTCTTGATTTTTTTTATTTGTTTTTTTTTTTGGTGGTTGGTTTGGTTGTCTGAAAAAAAAAAAGAGTGGAGACGTAATGCTTATAAACACAGAGGGCTTAACATTTCTAGGACTGGTGTTTGGTTTGATTGATTGGTTTGTCAGCAAAAGAAAGTGAGTAGTGGTGTACTGCTTATGAACACTATGAGCTTAATATTTTAAGACAAGTCAGCAGAAAGAGAAAAAAAATGAAGAATAAATAAGTGGTTCTGTGAAAGTAAAAGGGAGGAAGTGAGAAATAAAAGAATAAGTAGAACGAGAATCCTGACATTGCAGGAAATGTGAAGACTCTGCTTAAAAAAAGTTCATTGTGCTACAGAGACCTCTGCACTGCCACATGCTTCCTTATGATTTCTTCAACAGACTAACAAACTTTCCAAGGATGTTACATCCTTGATATTGTTAAGAAAAAGAATATACCTTTCAAGTGTGATTATCCAGTTATCTAGGCGCATGGTATGGTACTGTGTCAGCATAATTGTAAAAGAGTGTATCTCCCGCTGTGTGAAGTGATGATAACAAGCTGCAGATGTTAAAGTGAAGTGTGTTTGCGTATGCACAGTGAAACAAAGTCCTATTATTATCCCTGTGTGTGCCATTCCTGAGTAGATCCAGTTTTTTCCCTCCGTGAAAAGGCCTGTGTTGTGTTTGACTGGTACCACACACACACAGGGTCGGGCTGTACCAAGTCCCGACCCACTCCTGTGTGCTTTCTTTTGTTCAGTGTCCTGGCAGGTCATATGATTGTCTTCGCTAGAAAATAAAACAGTTGTTAGATCTTGAGGATGGTTTGACGTGAACTGATCAGTCGAACCTAAACCACCAGGTACCACTAAAGCTGGTACATCTCAACAACATGCCAATCCAATTTTATCCCAGAAAGGTTGGTCTAGTTACAGTAAGTGTCACTGCATACAGGTTGCCTGCACGAGTCAGGATGACGTGAAAGAGAATGTGAGCAGATGATCATGACTTTAATGGGATATTAGTAATGAATTAATACACTATAGATGCCAAAACTGATGTTGATGCTTACACACCAACTTATAGAATATAGAAAATGGGATGCAACTGAATCGAAGACCAATCGTTAAAACGTTCCAGATAAAGCAAGCATGTCTCACTCTCTGCCTGGTCCATAACTTTAAATGCACTTCCTGTACTTCAATAACACTTCCTGTTACGCGAAACCTTTTGATTTTCCAGAATACGGTAACTGCGTCATCAAATATCAGAACTCACATGTTGATCACATGTATGCATTGATCCAGTGCCAATAACACTATGATTCTAATCCATACCTGCATCTGTAATTATGGGTGCTCTGGATCTGAAAATAAAAACGTGACGCCTGGTTTAAACAAATTTAGCTAACGGAATATAATTAAAATAATTATATTAACCCTGATAGGTGTGTTTATACGTGTGGAATCAACCTCTCTATAGCATTTGGCTGCAAAACTCTTTCATTAGTGCACGGTGTATTAAGTAAGGTCTGTATTTGGACATAAAGTCTGCATCCGGAATGGTAAAGCCTCAGTATTGTGAGAGTGTGTGTGCGGAATGAGCGCTGTCAGCACTACACACTCACCTCGAACTGCCTGATCAGCATCCTGTGTGTGTGTGTGTGTGTGAGTGAGCGAGTGTATCAATGTGGCCTCACTGATTTGGCCTACTGATTGAGGAGTTGTGTTTGTTAGCAAGGATCCTGGTATAATATAGCTGTCAGATAGTGATAGCATTAACTGAACGTTTTGTTTGCTTCAGCTTGGTGTTCTTTGCTTAATGCTGCCCTCTAGTGTTTCATAAAGACACTGCAGTACTTTGATAAGGTTGAACAAGCATTCGAATTGCCAAAAGATTTTGCCTAAATGGACATTATGATTTTTCTGTGACCCCAAGATTTGAGCCTCTACATATCTTTTTCCAGGTTTATAATTTTGGACTACTGTAACATTTGAACATTTTATTATACACTCCTGGAAAGAAAAGAACAACAACAAAAAAACAAACCCAAATGGGCCAAGCCTCAAATGGCAAAAATATTAAGCTTTTAATGGTCTTAACAACAAATCATTGGTCAGAAAATTAGCAAGTATTGAACAAATGCACTCCTGAGACCTCCTGTGCCACATATTTGCTCGTTTACTTTTGCTGCAGTGAACTAGAAACGAAAAAGTAAAATCATGTAAAATCATGATAATGATTCAAATGTTTGGTGTAAAATCTAAAACTAACACATGTATGGGTGTAGCTATCTTTTAAAAAAAGTTTACCCACAAGGCTTAAACATTTAAAGAAATCAAAGGAGAAAGCTTTCCCATAATAAGCCGCTCTATCTATTTGTTTAATAGACTTAATTGATAATTTCCTGACCAATGATTTGTTGTTAATACTTTGCCATTTCGGGACTGGGCCAATTATATATTTATTTAAAAAAAAAATTCTAAGAGTGTATGTCATTAACATATGTAACATAAGTGACAACTACAACGGAGGAATATTCCTTGCACTGACTTACTGATCTGCATTTCTTGACACGGCTTCACAAAGTCAGGAGGAGTGTTTGACTGGGAACGTCACATTCTCACCATAGAAAATGCTCTGAATCTAGCTTCACACACATAGGAGCTTGTAAAGGGGCCCATCATTTTGAGTACCTGCAAAGAAATGTGGGGACTTTCCTTTTTATCCCTCATTATTTGCCATCCTGCTCGAAAATCCATATTCAGTAAATGTTTCTGTATATTTTCGTGTTCGTTTGCTTGACTTCTGTCGTTCCTCTCAGTCAAGAGTCACTCCGTGTTGTCGAGGAACTAGCAGAGGTCAATGTTCCCATGTTTATTACTAGTGCAGCATGTCAGTACAGTGAAAAAGCATGTGTAGTCTTCATTTAAATGGGGCTTGTTTGAATGTGACTCCAGGGGAAGATTTCAAAATAGTAGCGCACAAAATCACTTTACAGTAGAGACGCACCGATACTAAGTTTCTCAGCCGATATGGATAACCGATTATTCAGAGCGATATCGGCCGATACCGATAACCGATTATTCAGAGTGATATTGGCCGATACTGATAACCGATACCGATAGTTCTGCCTTTTATAACTTCTTTTAAATGAATAATAATTAATTCCACAAATCTGAAGGAAATGCAAATAAAAACTTTATTCTCTCCATTTCAGCAAGTTGTTTCACAGTAACTGGTCTCATAAACAGAACACACATTACTCTAATTAACATGAACACATGAACTCCATTCTGAAGATTAAAGTAAGATTATTAACTTATTGAATGTTATTAGTCTCACATTCACTCAGCACAAACACAAGCATTTCTACTTCATCACTGAACAGCAAACTGCTAATATATAATATCAACTTTTTATATATTAACATTAACTGGATATGAAATATACTACTCTACAAATATATTTTTCCGTGCTATATATATACTTTTTTATCAACTCATCTTCATTTAAATCTTTCAACAGTGTACTGGTGCTTTAATTCAGCACGAGCAGCGCGGCAAAAGAAAAACAAAATTAGACTCGACGCTGAAACTCCCGCTTCACTGCTGCAGCGTCCGGTGTAAAATTTGATCAGTGCAGAGATTACAGAGATTACAAACTGCAGTTCTGTCGTCGTTCCACACAAGAGACATCTTCTTTACACACAGCACGAAATCAATGTGTTTTCCCGCCCTCTTTTGATTGACAGGTTATAACCCGCCCTGATCATCGGATGTTTTTCAACTTTCGGCCGATGGCCCATATTGGGAAAAGTAGCCTTTACATCGGTGCATCTCTACTTTATAGTTTACTATTCGTTTGTAAAATAAATGAACAAAACCAGAGGAGATTGTGATTTTCTCCCATGACCCCATTTGTAAATCAAGCTAGTTTAGGTTTTTTTTTTTAAAAAAAAGGCTTCATCTGAGTTCAAGTGAAAGAAAGTAACAAATCAGTCCTGTAAAAAGTTCCTCCAGTCATCTCATCTCATGTTAGATATCAAATACAAATACAGAAACATTTGAACCAAATGGTAGATTTCTACAGTTTGAAGCTGATAAAGCAGCCATGGTGCTACAGTTTTGAGGAGATTTTGAGGATAGTATGCAGTGATCATTATGGGTACAAACGTGTTAGATATTTAGAAACGTATATACTTTAATACTGAGCGTTAAGAAGAGATCATTCATCATTTGATAGATTTAAAAAAAAAAAAATCATTCATCGTTGGATTGATTGGTTTGATCACGCTTTTTTTGGTTACATTTTATCAGTTAGCTTTGGACACTATTCCATGTATTTATAGCAAACTTTAATTCGGTCATTGAATGTTGTTTGAATGGTCATTGAATGCCGTCACATACCGTTGTGATTCTATGTCTCAACTACATTTTTAAACTTTCTTTCATTTTCATTTCTTTCTTTTTTTTTTACTAGGATGATGAAAATGGAAACGGGAAGGGTGAGTCACTTTTTTTTTTTATAATTAAAAAAAAAAAAAAACTAAGAGGGGTCATAAGAATGCATTTTGTTTTTATTTAGTCCTGCCCTGAAGAAGCTATTTCACATAACAGATGTTTACATATAATCCACACGACACAATAATAACTGAATTTACACACATGAAGCAGTTCAAAAGTTTACACACCCTTGGTTCTTAATACTACATGTTGTTACCTGGATGATCAACGACTGTTTTTTATGTTTTGTGATAGTTGTTTATTACGTAGTCTTCTGGGAAACATGTAAATATCTTATGTAGCTTCTGAAGGGCAGTACTAAATGAAATAATAACAATTTACACCGATCATCCTGTTAAAAAATGTACACCACCCCCCCCCCCCCACCCCCCGGCTCTTTATGTATTGTGTTGCCTTCGTGAGCATCAGTGAACGTTTGCATCTTATGTAATAGTCGTGTACGAGTCCCTCAGTCGTCCTCGGTGTGAAAAGATGGATCTCGACATTGTATAGCCGCTGTTGGAAACGGGTCAAATATGCAGAAGATGCTGGAAAAGCAAAGAATGTGCAGGACCTGGAGGATTTTTCTGTAGAACAGTGGGCAGGACAGACAATGGACTCATGAACAACTCTCACAAAACAAAACATGAGTCGTTCATCATCCAGGTAACGACACATGGTATTAAGAATCAAGGGTACGTAAACTTTTGAACTGGTTCATTTGTGTAAATGCAGTTATTATTGTGTCTTGTGGACTATATGTAAACACCTGTTATGTGAAATAGCTTCATCAGGACAGAACTAAATAAAAAACAAAATGCTATTTTTTATGATCCCTCTTATTTAAAAAAAAAAAAAGATTAGCATTTTGCAGATTCTTCAAGCGGTATGTAACTTACATTCATGTGTTTAAGATTAAAATCTACAAACGAGTAAAATGTGCTTCACCTGGACAGTGATGGTGTTTCTTTAAGCGAACAGGGCTTTGAGATTGAATATGCTTGTACATGCTCAGAACGTAGAGTACTCGAATCATTCTTGCTTGAAGCAGCTCCTAAACAAGGCCTCAGGTCTTCCTCAATGATGTCATTACGGGAAAACCAAACAAGAATCGATACAGAGCTTCACCTGAAAGTGCTGCACTTTCCCGGCATGTGCTTCAATTCTTCGCTACACAGCATCACTGTTTACTGTTTAGAGAAAACACTCAAATGTGCTAGGGGAGCACTGGAACAGTGGCCAATCACAGCTCATCGATAATCATCAGGAGTGGGTGTGTTGGATTAGGGTTGAACTAGACATTCTACAAGGGGATGTAGATCTCACAAAACAATATATATTTAACAAATATGTGTGTAAATTCAAATAAAAGACCCCACTGCATCAGTACCACTGTGAGTCCTTGTATAGGAATTTGCACTCATATACTGTACATACCTGTAATGTGCTGTAAATCCCCACACCTGCGATGTGCAGTAAATCTAGACGGAGGTGAGTACATGGAATTGGCCACATTTAAGGCGGGTCATGTCAATCCTCCATTTCGACCTATCCTAATAGTAACTTTTTAGTAAGAATGTGAACTCTATGCTTTTCGTTCTTGTCCTTGTTCTTTATTTTACAAGATAGAGTGCATGTGGCTTGATTAAGCATGCATCGATACCAGTACTGCTTTTGGATGTCAGTTCGATACCGTGATCATTTACATATTCCTCTTCTGATATGAGAATGCACTAAGTAAGCATAGTATATGTTGAAAATAAGCAAAAACAAGAGTAATCGAGTTCATTGCCAGCATCACTGGCATAAACAGTACTGAATAAATTATTAATCAGCTTACTCTTTTCAGTATCAGTATCAAAGTATTGACGATTACCAAAACAAAACATGTACAGTTGTATATACGCCTTGCAGAATCTACAAAATGTTAATAATTTTTTTTTTTTAAATAATCCACATGACACAATAATAACTAAATTTACACAAATGAACCAGTTGAAATGTTTATATATGCTCGATTCTTAATACTGAATGTCCTTACCTGGATGATCAACGGCCTTTCCTGAATAGTTGCTGCCCACATTTCCTCAGAAAAATCCTACAGGTCCTGCACATCAGTTGTTTTTCCAGCATCTTCTGCATATTTGATCCCTTTCCAATATATGATTTTGACAAAAGGTGCAAACATTCACTGATTCCCAAGAAGGCAACATGATACAATAAGAGCCAGGGTGTGTAAACTTTTGAACAGGATGATTGGTGTGAATTGTTATTATTTTGTCACTTGGGAAACATGTAAATGTTCTGAATGGCAGTACTAAATGAAAAAAAAAAAGATCTTTAAACAAAATTATAACAATATAAACCGATCATCCTGTACAAAAGTTTACACCCCCCTGGCTCTTAATGTGCGTTGTGTGTTGTGTGTTGAGCATCAGTGAATGTTTTCAGGTAAACTTATTACCTCAGTTGTACTCATAGTTATATTAGGTTTGGAAAAATGCTATCTCTGTATCCCTAGTCTTAATTGATGCTGCAATGATTGTATGTTTATGCTGTGTGCTAACACAGGTCTACAGCAAAGTCGGCTGGAACCAATGGACACCATATTTGTTAAGAATGTGAGGGAGAAAGGCCCTGCTCACCAGGCTGGTCTGTGTACAGGTGAGAAAGAAAACAGAAGACACAGTGTATTTGGGCAGGGAGTGTGAGTCTGGGTATGCTGCCATGGAAATCACTTTGCATTACCCTTGAAGATGATTGGCCTGTTGGCATTTGGATGTTATGGAAAAGAGAGACAGGGTTCGAGGTGACACAGTGTTGATACTCTGGGTTACATTTAAATGTTTACACCTCCACATGTGCAGGTGTCCTATCTGCCCTATATATGGACGCAACTCCTGCAAATGCAGGCATGTTGAAGCATAAAAAGAATTAATGTGTTGGTGTGTATGCAAACACACAGGTTATCCTAGCACTATCTGCTTTAACTCATTCTGTTTGGTAAGCCAAAGGATTAACTTTAAAATTGCGTTCACAGTCGTACTAATCATGATCATGTTCACATGCGCACAAACTGAAATGCCAAAGATGAGGAAATGTGAGTATGTAGTCGTTACTTAAAAAAAAAACAAAAACAACTTATGCAACCATAGCTAATAACTGTAGTCCATGTCTAGAAAAACTGGTTAGTGAGCAACCGGAGGAGTTTCTCACATGTAATGGCATTTTATCTGAATACCAGTGAAGTTTCAGAAAGCTGCGTAGTACACAGTAGTGAAAGAGCTTACATAGTGCTTGGTCATTTTGAATCACCTGACACACATAACTACGCCCTAAAAAAGTATAAAACACCAAAATGCAACAGCTTTTATTGACTGTTTAACTTGAAGGGCATATGATCATCAAGGGCACAGCAGGCAGGCACAGACTTCTTAGTGTTAAGGTAAGAATAGATATTACTTAAAATCTCAACCTCAGGAAATTCTGTCTTGCTCTTTTTATTGACCTGTGGTTGACTTTGGTCCAGTTGACCACTGCATTAAGGGACATCTTCCTGGCTTCCTGGTAAAGGATTAGATGTTTAGAATGCCTGTAAATTGATGTGCTGAAAGTATGGATGAAAGTATGAACATATGCACGGGTGTGTCTCAGGGTTCCGTCAATATCTATATCCATTATAATAATCGTTACATTTGAAAGGAGAAAATTGCAGACACTATCCGAACAAATCCAACTCATCTTGTTCAATAGATATTTTGGGTTCCCTTTCAAAGGGAACTCAACGTTGCGTGAGCTCCACGCTGTGGGAAGTGTCTTCGCGCGGGACCGGTATCTGAAGCTGTGTAACATCGTGCTTATTTATAGGCCTGCTGTGATCAGGTGACATGGCAATTAAGCGAGTCGCGTGATATAAAAATGGCACCTGTGAACCGTGCCATCAACCTTATTATCTTCACCGAGACTGCATGTCGGTCATTTGTATAACACTCCTAAAATTTACGCTCTATCTTTTAAAAAAAAGAAAGAAAGAAAACTCTCTTAACTTTTATGTTTCTTTAAAAAAATAGAAAAGTAAGAGAGAGAGAATTCAGGAAGTATGTCACGCTTTCCTACCGCTTCATGTCGGGGTGGGGGGGGGGCGAACACACTTTCTGTGTGAAGTGTCTAGGGTTGGAGCATGCCAGGGCATGCTCCAACTTGGGTGGTCTGACTGCGTGCATTGTGGACGCCTTACAATCTGGCAGCTCCGCTTGCGGCTCACTCTCTGCTTGGCTGAAGGGAGTTGGGTTTCAGAGCCTCAGGTCCTGGGGATCTCGTATGGATCTGGAAGAGGAGCCAGAGATGAGCGCTGCTCTATCCCTCACTCTGTCTTCCGGGTCCGTGTCTCTGCCGGATTTTGGAGCTTGCGTCACGGCGACTACTTCCGCTATGGAAAGCAAAAACACCCTCTCTTACCTGGAGGAGCCAGTAGGGGGTGCCGTTGCACCTAAAATGGAGAGCAGCTCTCAAGAATATAAAGAGCTGCTTGAAGTGATTACTAGGGCAGTTGAAAAACTAAATTTAGACTGGCCCGGGGAAGAGTAAGTGGCTTGTAGCAGCCTGGAAGATTGCTGTCTCCCCAGTGAAAATAAATCCCCCTCACACAGCAGAAAACTCCCAAGCAGATGGCCCATCATCGGCCGTTCAGTGGGTAGCTTGTTGTGGCAGAGACGCACCTTATGCTCAACCTCTCAGGGATGGGGACAAAGATAAGGTATCCCTGCTGAATGCCCCTGTCGAACCTTCCTGCCTGTTTGGCGGCACGCTTAATGTCATCACGACAGGTTTCATGAGGAAAAACAGCAAACAGTGGTGTTCAGCCAGTTCCTTCCCCGTCGTGTCGAGTTCGACCGGGCATCCACGAGTGGAGCCCAGGCCAGTGCTAGTGCGAGGGAGGCACAGAAGGCGAGTGTGGCGGCCCACCATGGAGAGTCCAGGGGGACCAGACAGCCTGCTAATAGGCCTGATCTGAGAATGATAATAAAAGCAACGCAGACAAAGAAGGAGTGGTCCTGTAGGACCGCGGAGGGACGTATCAGGGGACATGAGGTTGTTTGGGTGGTTATCCTCCAGTACTACTGTAGGGCCTCCCCTAAATAAGGCCATCCCAAGTTATCGGTCTTCTCTGGTCAGCGATTTGTCATAAGGAAACGAAAATCTGATGTTTTCCCGCCAACATAATGTGGAGAAGTTATCATCACTAAAAGACCATCTGGCAGTGTGGAAACTACTGCCAAATGTGTCTCCATGGGTTCTGTATGCTATAGAAAAGGGTTACCAGGTCCAGTTCAGAGCTCAACTCCCCCAGTTCAGAGGTGTGTTCAACACAGTAGTCACACAGAGCAGAGCCCCACTTTAGTACAGGAAGTAAGATTGTCTCGTGGCGTGAGGAATGTCAGCTAGAGGAATGAACTGCGCAATAGCTACAGTCCTGGAGTTCTTACTAGGATGTTTCTCAGCAGGGTTGGCTCCTTCTACGGTACAATCAGGGTCTACGTGGCTGCTATGTTGGCCAATCACGCCCCTAATGGTGGAGCCTCTGTGGGGCAACATCCTCTAACATCAAGGTTTATGTGTGGTGTCAAGTGGCTGAGGCCCATCTGCAGACCACGACTACCTTCCTTGGACATTTCTGTGGTCCTGGAAGGTCTGTCAGGTGCCCCATTCAAGCCCTTATAGTCAGCCTCAGAGAAGCTTCTTACTCTAAAGGTAGCTCTTCTGCTGGCCCTTACAGTGGGTAGGAGAGCTGCAAGTGTTCTCTGTTGCCCCTTCCTGTCTTGAATTCCTGACCCTTGATTGGCCAAGGCCTTCCTATATCCTAGGCCGGATTATATTCCTAAAGTGCCTACGTCTGCTGCTCAGCCGGTAGTCCTGCAGGCTTTCTGCCCTCCTTTGTTCCTCACACTGGAGCAAGAGAAATTGCACCTCCTGTGTCCAGTACCTAAGTCCACCATTCCGGCCAGTGGCGTAAGTCGGAGCAGCTGCTAGTCTGCTTTGGCGGTGACGGTAGAGGTGATGCTGTGTCTGTTGCTTATGAGGCACGCGGTCTCGCTACGCCTCTGGGCATAAGGGCTCATTCCACTATGGGGGGGTCATCTCCTCGAAGGTGGTTGTGGTAGAAAAGTGGTGGAAAGTGGTACCCTTACAGGATGTGTGTGCTGAGGTGGAGTGGTCTACGCCGCACACATTCATTCAATATTACAAGCTGGATATGTGCTCCATAACGGGCTCAAGTATCCTGCATTGACCCTCTGGCTCGGATCTTTTAAACAGGCCGTACCCTCAATATAACGGAGTGGGTATTCTCGTTCCCACAGCGTGGAGCTCATGCAGCGTTGAGTTCCCTTTGAAAGGGAACGTCTGGGTTGCGCATGTAACCTGCTTCCCTGAGAAGGGAACGAGACGTTGCGTAGTTTTGTCATATCGGGGCATGCCTGTGAATTGCGCCTTTGCTTCAGATAATAGAGGCTGATGGCGCGGTTCACAGGTACCGTTTTTATATCACGCGACACGCTTAATTGCCACGTCACCTGATCACGGCAGGCCTATAAATAGGTATGATGTTACACAAACTTCAGATACTGGTCACTCGCCTTCCCACAGCGTGAAGCACACGCAATGTCTAGTTCCCTTCTCAGGGAACAGGGTTACATGCGTAACCCAGACGTTTTTCATGTTACATTCTTTGACATAAATGCCAAAACTAGGCTAGGATTTAGTATCTTTTAAGGAGAAAGTGTCTAAAAGATCTAGCTATACTCCAGAGTGGTCATTTGCTACTGTATATTTGAATTCACTTTATTTTACTTGACTGCTCTATATATCAAATGGGCATTATTATGCCTTCAAAGAAGGAGCCGTTTGTGGCATTCTTAATTCATATCTTTGTTCTTATTTGTCATACAGTATTACTACCATTTATTTTGTAATCTGTTTGTGATGTCTTTTGATGTCTTTATCAGCTTTGTGTGTGTGTGTGTGTGTGTGTGTGTTGTAGGTGACAGATTAGTAAAGGTGAATGGGGAGAGTGTGTTGGGTAAGACATACTCCCAGGTGATAGCACTAATTCAGAACAGGTGAGTCATTATTATAAGGATTTCTAATGAATTAGGTTTTGCATTGCTTCATCTGTAGAATTACTTATAATTTGTTAAACTTGATTGATGCTACAGGGATCATACTTTAATATAAGGGCTGAATATCTGAGGTCATTACTGTAATCCCATTCCAGATCCTGTTTAATATGTGCATGGAATGTAAAAATGGTCATGTCCTAGCTTAGTCCATGTAAAATAAAATATAGTCTTTGCATTTTTTCTCTTACTCTAGTGAGAGTGTGTTGGAGCTCTCCATAATGCCAAAGGATGAGGATGTACTGCAGCTGGTAAGTGTTACATGCCTAACACACACACACACACACACCACACACACACTAGGGCGGTCAAAACATTTGAATATTGAAATGTTGCTTAATAATATTTATGTAATCAAACGTTTTAAAAATCCATATTCTAATATGAAGAAACATGCCTTCACCTAATGTTAATCTATCAAAACAAGATGAAACCTGTTAGAATGGCTCTTTTTCTGTGCCTGAATCTCAAATGAAGTTTTCTTGGATGTACAGTGGTGGCTCAGTGGTTAAAGGTTCTGGGTTACTGGTCAGAAGGTCAGGTGTTCAAGCCCCAGCACTGCCAAGCAACCACTGTTGGGCCCTTGAGCAAGGCCCTTAACCCTCAATTGCTCAGTTGTATAAAAAAATTAGATAAATGTAAGTCGCTCTGGATAAGGGCGTCTGCCAAATACCATCAAAATGTAAAATATAGTGTACTCTACAGTTATCATACCCTATGCAGTAAGCACATATAGTATGTCCTGTAGAGAACCAGAGGATTGGTCTCTGCTGTGATGCAAAATCTGCAGGGAGAAAATATTAATGTGGGTAAAACAAACAGACCAAAAAGAATCTGAAACATTAAAATTCATGTGATAAACATTTTAAAATGTAATTTTTTTGTGACACAATTTTTACCTTCCTTCTGTGGGTTATACCAGGAGTTCTCAAACTTTTGGTAGCCAGGGAGCCCTTTAACTTTGAAATAAATACAATGGATCCCTTCAACACAGATTTGTTCAAATAGGCTCATTCTTGAAACATTTTGACTATTTATTGAAGCCATAGAGCGTTTAGTGCTGAACTTTCCACTCTTTAACGTTGACTGTAAACAATTCTTTTTGAGTTGCTGAGGTTTGGATTAAACTCAATTCAATTCACGTGACTAGTCAAACAGACTAATAAGAATAAAAAACTAATAAACTAACAAATAGACAATAAAAGAGACTGAACAAAAAATGTGAACGAAATATGGACATAATATGAGCAGAAACATAAGAAAAACAAGAATAAATAAACTCTGAAGAAACAATCTAAGATAGTTTGTAAAAGAAAACAAGAATGAAAGTATATTAAAATCGAAGAAACTATTTTTAAAAATTATAAACACGGGAAGACACGGACGATGCTGGTATAAACAGTGTTTCAGTGACTCATCGAATTACTTCAGGCTTTACACAGAGATTTGTCAGTTTCTTTAGAGATTACAAAACTGTCACATGATAAATGCTCACAAACACTAAAACACATTCCTCTTGAACAGCACCCACTCAGACTTGCCAGAGTTCCCATATTCATATCGGTCCTTAATTACCCTGTCGTTCACATGATGAGACATGCAAGAGCACTCAGTACCGAGAGACTGGAAAACACACATATACTTACACACGCACACAACACACACTAGTTCAATTTAGAACACATTAGCTAGACACTTTTATCTACTTATTCTAGGAAATATTATTTCACTCAGCTCCCCGGTCTGTCTCTTTTCCTCTATTCATATCGCTCTTTCTGTATCTGTTGCTCTGTTTCGCTGCGCCAGACACCCCTCCTTACACCCGCATCATCTGCATTCCAGAGATGACATCACCAGTGGTGTGGCCCCTCCCACACTCTCAAAGGGTGGATAGAGAGAAAGAGAGAGAGAGAGATGAGGAAGGGAGGGAGTTCAGAAGTGCTGGGTTGGGTTCTTCTCAACACACCATACCAGATAGAGAAGAAACACAGTGAGAAACAGCCTAAAGAAAAAGGGGCAGTGATTAGAAAGACTAAGTCAAGGACCAGGAAAAGGACAGCACGAAAGGACAAATAGAGAACGACAAGCTCGGGAGAAGAGGAGTGAGAAAGAAACTGAGGTGCTCTCAGCAAACTAAGAGAATTCTTTGGGAATTCTTCACACTGTGTGAGTGTTGGTCTGTTTACATGCACTCGGCTACGTGTGTGCATGCATGTGCATGAAATATTCGTGGACTTGAGTTTGTGTATTGATCTTCCTGTCTAATGTATAAGATATCACTCAGCTTTTTTTTGCCAATTCGAAGTGAATCAGATCATCCACTGGGCAAGTCGGTAGCTGTTGTTGTTCTTGCTCACAGACAGTTGGACTGTTCTGTGGTTTTGCATAAATGGTGTGCTGGTGCATTTCCTTAGCTTCCTGTCCTTCATATGCGTAAAAATAATATCGTTAGTTAGGAACATCACTATAACCTTCAGTTGATTGTTTTGCCTTGGGACGAGATATTGCCATGTGATTTGTTGTCATGAGCCATGGATTGTGTGAACATTCGATTTGAACAGTTTTTTTTTTTCTGCTTCTCGTTCATTTGTCTCTATTGACAATATGTGATACTGAGCTATGGGACAAGTTACCGTATTGATCGCATTGAAAATAACAACTTCCAGCGTAACTGAATGTTAACTGAATGTTGTCTGAAGCAGTCAATATTGTGTGTACATTTTGATTGTGGAATTTGGCTTACTTTGGCTTTATGTCCTTTACGTGAAATGTTGTAGTGCCATTTGTATTGATGGTATTGTGTGTTAACAGCATGAATGGCTTATTTAAGATTGTATAACCAATAAGAGGCTAGGTGTGCTACTCTGTGTGAAAAAATTCACTATTGGTGTCACCATGTGTATATGCCATAGTATCGTAGAATTATTGAGAGTATTTTGTGAGAACAGGTGAGATGTGTAGCTGCTTTGTCGTGAGATATATTGTTAAACGTGATATACAAATAAAATGTATTTGAATTGAGACATGCCTTATACGGTCACGTTCATGCATATCAGGTTCAGTGTGAGTGATACACACTTGCTGGGTCTCACCAAATCACCCAAACTACTAGTCTTAAAAACTATAACTTAATCATTTACAAGCCATTTCCTGATCTCTTCTTTCTTTGCTTTCTGTCACAGGCATACTCTCATGATGCCTACCTGAAAGGGAACGCGCCATTCACAGGAGAGGCCCAAAATCTTCCTACGCCACCCCCTCTCTGCTACCCACCACGTTCCCAGCCTCATCCAAGCCACACCTCCTGCCCTGCCCCTTCTCTGTCCCCCCATATGGGACAGAACCAGCTGGACAACTGGAGCCGCTGGCCCGGCTCCGCCTCCAGCCCATCCCCACCACTTGACAACCGGACAGGCGCACCTACCACAACCAGTATGGCCTGGGCATCAGAGGGCCGTGAAGCAGGGGGTGTCGGCCACAGCAGCCCCGCCCATCGCACAGAGGAAATCCGGTATGGTATGACTGAGAGAGGACGATCATTCTCTTCCTCGATTTCCACAAGTCCACCGCACCAAACTCACCACGGGAACAACAGCAAGGACAATTTGTCATGGGGCAGTCCGCCAAAACCTGCGCCAGTGGCAAGTTCAAGCCGCAGCGAACACACCCAACAAGCCCTCACTAACTGGTACTACAACCAGGTGTCAGAACGGGAACGGGAGCGGGAACGCTCAAATGTCCAATCTTTACATCATCGACAACGCAGTTTCTCTCACGACCGTTTGGGAGAGCTAAGCCGAACCAGACGGGCGAATAGGACTAATTTTCCCCAGAGTGCCTCTCAGGACACGTTGCTGTACCCTGGGCAGCATCCTCATTGGATGCAGGTCCTGCCTTCTGCCTGCCAGAACCGCTCTCGCTCCGAGAACCTTCTCCGCAGTCGCTTCGGGCACTCGGGTCGCTCATTAGAGGCTCTAGACCAGGTACTTTGTCCCCTGTCTCCACACCACGAGAGACAAGCCTGGCAGCAACAGCCCCAGAGGCAGGTAAGCCATTTTAGCTCGGCACAGATGCCACCTGGTGTCCGTCATGTGCAAGTTCATCGCCAACAGCAATCCCAATCTTCAGAGCAGCACCGTTGTCAGCAACACCCTCCCCAACAGCACCAACACTCACCAAAGCATCAAAATCAAATGCATTCATCACAACATCCACCACAGAGCCGCCGTTTGACCTCGTGCCAGAGTGTGGATCAGGAGCAGATTGGCTACCGCAGCTACAGTCCGTCATTTAACCGCAAGAGTGGACGAATCCTGCAGCATGCTCAATCATTCCGGGACCCATCCTACACTGGCCCGCGCCTCAGCTGGACCAGTCTTCCAGAGGGCATGGCTCCATCTCCTGCTCCATCACCTGCCCCTCCTACTTGCTCAGTGTCTGGCGAAGGACAGGATGGAACTCATCGTCCGACTAACCATGAAAGAGAGGGCGGGGAGACAGAGCCGGAGATCCAAGCGCAGGTCCAAGAGGTGGTTCTAAGACAAAAGCCACCCATGGGCCGAAGGGCTGGCCATGTTCACCGACTCCCTCTGGCGCTTGACGACAGTGACCCTCTACTTTTCACCTCGGACCCTGAGGAAGCCCTGCTCAAGTCAGAGGGTTCTTCCTCCAAACGGCATCCGAATGGTAATCTAGCACCGCTCTCTGTGGAGGATGACTCGCTGGCCTCTATTCCCTTCATTGGTGAGCTTCTCTTTTTCCTTGGGTGCTGCCTTTCTGCTTAAAGTCATCCTCCATTTTTGTTGTTTTGCTTGTGTCTTTTTCTCTGTTTTGGCCTCTTGCCCATGATACAGGTCCTGTTATGTTCATCCATATTTTTATATCTCTACTATTGTAACTATTGTTCTCGTTTGTTTTCACTTTTCTTACAATTTTCGTGTTAACTTATCCAGGCCGCAGTTTAAGTTTTTCTTTTGGTGTGTTTTGTTGCGTGTCAGATACATTAAACTTAACCTCAAATGCTCCGCCCATGGGCCATGTATCATCTGATATCTTTTTAGCACCGGTCACAAGCTTCAGGATATTGAAGATTGCAATCTGATTTGCTCTCCACACTTCCGTGTATATACAGTTCAATGTGCTGTGTTCAGATGTGAAAACATACTTTGGAACACCGTGACTCAATGACCTAATTGAGATTAAAAACAAGATAAGAGTTACTTTATGGGAAAAAAAAAATCAACGTAGCCAATCTTTAAAAGTTATTCGTTTGACAGTCTCCGGAAAAAGTGTTTGAATGTAGACGGGTCTTGACCATATTTAATGATAAAACATATCAGACTCTTTACTGAAAGCTAGAAGTCTTGGTTAGTGAGGCTATGTCAGGGCTTACTTAAGCAGTAAGCCTCTAATAAAACATTCATAAATGCACATATGCACTCAGAGGCATGTATTGTTCTGGCTCATAGGCTAGTTGTTAAGGAAGCAGAAAAATGAAGTGGCCAGACACTTAATAAACTGACGGGAATGTTGGACTGTCTGTCATAAGAACTTGCAAACCCACTGGTATTGCCATTCATTTCCTCTGTCTGATGTGTGTGTGTTTGCACGTTTGCTTGAGTAGTGTGGGCTGTTCTACAATCATGTAGACACTATTAACCATGTGTGTCTGAATCAAACATTAAGAACTTCTGGTGAAATACTTCATTATCAGGAGCTAAAGATGACTGGTACATCCTGATTGTGTACTACCAGACAGGAGCTGATTACTGATGACTGATGACGCGAGAGGAACTTGTGAGATAGGATCTTTACTAATAATACATTCATTTGACTAATCAATCCAAGCATGTGAATAGAGAGAGGGACAGAATAACATGTGTGTGTGAGTGCATTTTATCCTGTATCGTGTCCCGGCTTGCCTGCTACTGGGGAAGAGTGCAAGAGTAAAGGAGATTTTGAAATAAAATGGCCGACGAAATGTGAGGCATGCCAAGCAAAGGAGATAAAAGCAGTGTATATACACGTTGCATCACACACACACACACGCACATACACACATTCTGGGCATGCTACCTACAGAGCTTTATATAAAAATCTCTCTTTTCTTTTTCGGACACAATGTTATGAATGCACATAATCCGAACAGATAAATACGACTCGCTTGCTAAGACTCAGCTGGAGAAAGAAGTGTAAGAACCTGGGAACGAAAAGTGTACAACTGAGTGAAGAGTTTCAGCCTGACAGGAGTACAACCTGTTTTGCATAAAACAACACACCCTCAATTCCACACAAATATGTATGAAAGCCTAGAATGCCCAGCAGCAATAGTCACACTGCTGGTAATAGCTAAACACTCATCTGCACAACCTAGAGATAGCAGTGACAACGACTTGTGTTTATTTATTTATTTACTTACTTACTTACTTACTTATTTATAATAAATCAATTCAAATCTGTGTGTGTTTGTGTGTGTTAAAGGACAAGTAACTGAGGTTAGAAGGACAGGTACATAGATAATGTACAACCATCTACGTGCTTTCACGTTTGCAAGCCGGGACATGCCGGGGCACTGAAAATGAAATGACAGAATGCACACCCACAAGCTAATCAGATCTCTGGGCAGTTGGAAAACTGTGTTTTGCATCCAGGCATCCAGTTCTAGTGCTTTTTGTTGTGTGTAAGCCGCCGAGGAAGTCTTTCTAGATGAGTCAGAAAGTCAAGTTTATCCATTCAGAATATGTGGAAACAAAGGTGAACCAGTGCTCGAGTCTTTATGTAAACATCAGACTTGAGAGTATGTGGATTCGTGGCAGTGTTAGTAAGCTGTTTTGTTAGTGTCTACATTAGTGCCACATTCATGGAGGGTTTTTTAATAATAAAAAAAAACCAACTAAAAAGCCTAATTATCCTGTTAAAGAGATCATCTGTGTAAATTCCATGTACGGTTAAAATGAAAGAGAAGTGCACATCGATCGAGACGTGTGTATGTGAGGGTGTGTGTGAAGTGTGCTTAACTTCAGCGCCACTATTGAGACAGCATGTGTGTATAATCGGTACTTTTTTAGGTAAATGTCAGGTCAGGAGCATATGTAGATCTCTAGATGTCATGTCAGTTCGAATCACTGTTTTGCATGAATCCGCATAACAAGTCGAACACGTTCCGGTTTCATTTTTTCACGGTTTGTTCTTTTAAGGCTCTGACATACACTGACACTGGTGACTGGTTTACTATTTGGACTCGATTAGCTATTCAGTATTGAGATGATACTGGGTCTTGTGGGTTTTTTATTATTATTATTATTATTATTATTTTATTATTTAGTATAAAATAGAAACCAGTGAATAGAAATAACTGCTCCTTCTGGGTGTGGTGAATTTCATTAATACAGACCCAGAACTTGTTTGCATGCCATCAGCAACTTTCAGTTGGAGCCTTTGCTGTGGGTTTGAATGAAACATTTCACAGAAAGCAGGAAGTGACAGGAGCACGGCCCTAGCAGCTGCCACTGAGCGGTCACGTTTATTTACTTCGATTATATTCGTTCGCAGATAAATCAGGTCCATGTTTCTGGTTCTGACCCTGAGCACTGATTAAGGTCATCAGGCCAGTTTAATAGATGTCAAGCCATTATTCGGAGCTTTCCAGCCTGGACTGTTCCCTCGGTCTGTTTAAAATGTCAGAAACACGGCCTGACCCAGAGTCAACCTTTAAAGATTATCGCTTCCTTTATGAATTCCTTTGTGAATAAGAACTGCCACACGTTAGATCTAGTTTACTGTACTGGTTAATGTTTTATCACCGGTAGTCTCAGCTGCAGTTATGTTGTAGACCAATCCTCAACGTTTCTCAATGAGATTCTAATTCATTTTGATAAATAGCATGGCTGCCTATTTTCACTGAGTGAAACTAGTGGCATTTAGTCACCACTGTTGTAATTTTTTCAGTCAAATGACTATATCTTTCTCTGAAAAGCTCATTGTGTCACATGGCTATGGTTCATGTAATATGTAGTAATACATAGGCTTGCTGTCGGTGTCTCATAGTACAGTGTTTTAGAAGACAGGACCTTAGGACCCAAGACACACTTCAGACCCAGCAATACATCACAGTGTTGCTATGATATTGATATACACCAGGGGTTCTTAACCTTTTTCCCAGTGCAACCCCCTTTTGGGGTTAAAAATATGTCACGACTCTCACCCCCCTCATAAAGGCAACTCGGTATGTTACCCCAGGACAGCTATGGAACTTTGCTGTGTTGCAACAGCTGATCATGTTTGTCTGTTAATGGACAGTAGACATTAGTCTGTGGTGCCTTCTTTTAGATGGTGCCTTTAGCCAGGCCTTGCATACACCCATCAAAATGCCGTCCCTCCAGGATTTCGCACAATCAAGCAAACTCTGCAGTATTTGGAGGCGCTCGCAATTTTTCAAAATTACCACAGATTCGGGCCAAGACGTGTCATGTGACGTCATCAGAACGCGCATTCAGCCAAAGCCCTGGTCGATTCACGTGCGTCGGACATGAGTACAGCTAAAAGGTCTCATTTACCAACAAACATCATGGTGAAAGACCACGCAAAACGTTTTCATGCGAGTGCAATTTCGCCAATTCAAGTAGTTTTCCCACAACAGAAGCACAAAGAACTCAGCGAAATCAAGCATTTTTGGCCGCAATAATCCCAAAATAACTTTTACGAAATCCTGTACGGACTGAAAATGATTTTGTTTATCTATTTTAGTGCTACTCTCATGACTCCCCAGGGTCGACTCCCGGGTTAAGAACCCTTATATACACTATACACCGATGGTCACTAGCCCCAAAAGTCTTTTCGACATGCTGGAATATAAAGTACAACAAATATTCTGTGCCTACACCGAGTAATTCAAAACAATTCCAAAAAGCGACCCATCAGCCAGCTCTCCCCTACTATACATCAGCTAAAGCTGGTGATTGCAAGACTCATGAAGTCATCCCACCACATTTGGCTATTCTGTGTCACAAAGCAGCGTAACACACTTAGAGGAAAACACTTTCTGCCTTCTTCCGCATACATGAGCTCAAAGATGCTCACAATTGGCCAGTGTTGCTGTGATTGACAGGGGAAAGAGAGTATGCCATCTCCCCTATCCAAAGATTCTGACCAATTTTGGCAATGAATGGCTGTGGCATCATCAGGATTTCAACTCAGAGGCAGCTTTTTTTTTTAAACGTTTCAGAGACACTCATACTTACTGGATTGTTAACAATATTTATACAAAAATTTCTTTGGCATTAACAACACAGCATTCCTCAACCTCCACTGCGCCAAACTAAACCATGGTTTAAACCAAGTTGTGAAAGTAGACAGTCTTTGGCAACGCTGATGAAATCCACACTACATCACTGGTGACCAGATCCACTGTAAACTATGAATGTGACGTCCATGAAAAATTACAATTGATTTATGTTGAACCAAGTCAAACAAGACAATAAATTCACAACAACGTGTCAGCTTCCAGCCACTGCCGGTGGTGTTGTCAGGGTGAGCAGAGACACTCTCAGACAAATTTTAGGGGTTTACTGTGTTTGCATGTGGTCATCAGTGTATTATTTAAAGTCATAGAAGCAACATTATTGACTAAATCGGTCCAAAGTTATACCTCTATTTTTGGTTATTATGGAGCTCACACAGTACTGTTGGATCTGGTGCATTCAGGGTACACTGCGGTGGTGTGGCACAGATGCATGGGACTCGGAAGGATGGAATAAAGGGGTAGGGAGCTCAGGGGTTTTGGAGTGAGGGGGTGAGACACACTCTTAATCGGACACAATCAGCACACTCAGCTCTTTCTACCCTCAATGGTACCATTGTGTCATGTCTGCAAAGAGGAGGGGTCTTCAAGGGCACAAGCGCACACACACACACAACAGTAGGACCTGTGAACATCTCTCAGAAACTTCTGATGTCCCCTTGTTCTTGTGTACTTCCTGTCTGAGATCACCCCTCTGCTGTTTCTCGCCTGATTTCAGTTTCCAGAGAGTTCCTCTGTGTTTGGTGTCTTCTTACTTGGATGGATCGCGGTTAGAGAAAGTGTGTAGATGGATCTGGTCGTAAGAAGGCATGTAGAAGTTCGATCAATACACCAACGTTTTTCAAACGAATCTCTGTCCACCGCACAGAAGCTTTTTTAATTATTTATTTATTTTATTTTTGGGGGGACTACACAGATATGAAAGAAGAGAAACGAAAAGAAAATGTTTACTCGAAAACTCACTTATAAAAGAAGTCTTAGGGCAGTTGTTGAACTCGGGCAGGAAAGATTTAAAATACATGATGGAAATGTCAAACTACAACCATTACCCCATAACAGTGGTTGTTACATTTTTTATTTTCTTTTCCAAAACACTGCAGCAATACAGTAAAAAATCATTTTGGTTACATTTGTGGCATCCATGTGGCATTAAGAAGAAATGTAGACACCATTTTTCCTTGATCTACCTCTGCTTCATTGGTAACACACTATCCCAAAAAAGGGAATGAATTATTATTATTATTATTATTATTATTATTATTATTATTATTATTGGTCACTTCCCAAAGTTGATTATTTTGCCATTAAATCATGTTCTGAAGAGTTTTATTTCTCTTATAAAACAGAAATTTGTCAGCACTAACAATTATAGATACATTTAATCCTGTGGAATGTCCCTGAAACAAGTTAGTCCGTGTTTTTACTTACTAGTGGTGCATCAAGACGATTTGGATCAGTGCATCGATTTCAAAGGCAAAACTGATTTAATAGGTGGGAGGCATGCTGGTTATAATGATAATGAGTCTTTATTGATCACATATACATTAGAGCACAGTGAAATTCTTTTCTACGCATACCCCAGCATGTGAGGAAGCTGGGGTCAGAGTGCAGGGTCAGCCATGATACAGCGCCCCTGGAGCAGAGAGGGTTAAGGACATTGCTCAAGGGCCCAATAGCGGCAGCTTAGCAGTGCTGTGGCTTGAACCCCCAACCTTCTGATCAGTAACCCAGAGCCTTAACCACCAAGCCTTAACCACCACTGCCCGTTTTACCGCACACCACCTGGGTTGGGGGTTCGAATCCCACCTCCGCCCTGCGTGCGTGGAGTTTGCGTGTTCTTTCTGTGCTTTGGGGGTTTCTTCCCCCAGTCCAAAGACATGCATTTCCAAAACGTCTGTAGTGTGCGAATGTTTGTGCCCCACCTTGTGCCACGAGACCCTGTGTCGGATAAGCGCTGTGGAAAATGGATGGATGGATGGATGGATGGAAAGATGGATATATTTAAAAGGTTTTGCAAGGTGATTATTCACAAACTTATGGTACTTCCACCCCAAAATCTAAAGTTCTCACATTTCAATTAGAGTCCTGAGGTTTATATCCCTATCACTTGTGTTATAGCACTCAGTCTATAGAATTTCTCTCTCTTTTGAATTAATAAGACAAAGAAACACGCCTTCCGTCCTGAAGACTTTCCTATGTCAGAAAAGTTCAAGGAACAGCTTTACGTTTGGCTGACACTGGAGACTCCTTCCAGGAATGCTTAATGAAATGTCTCCTCACAGAATTATACGCATGTTTAAATTTGTTTATACAGAGCATTCGCCATACAAGTTGCACTGTAAGTTACTATGAAAATGACAACATATGAGAACGAATGCATTAATATAAACCTGTGGAAATGAAGCAGCGCCATCTGACCAATCAGAGTTGAGACTTCTGCAGCACTGGGATGTAAAGATGTTTACTGGCTACTTCAAGAACAGCCCTTAGAGTATTATGAGTGAGTTTTGTATAAACATGTATTTGATCTGTTCTCAGTACAGGGAAAGGTTTTGAAATCATTGCTCGTGGAAACTGTGTATAGTAAAAAGAAAAGCAAGTTGAAAATGTTGGCGTTTCTCTTTTAATTCTGGTTGTGGTTTTTTTTGTTTTTTGTTTTTTTTTGCATTACTGAGCAGCAGTAAAAAATAGACGCCTGACCAGTCTGTGATGTCTATACTGTGAATGCACAGTGTTCATGGAAAGGGTATGTTCTGTATGTTAATGGTGCTGCTTTTCCGTGTGTGAGCTCGGCCTGCAGTAATAAGCGCCTTTGTTAAACCCACAGTGCAGCTATTTCTGCCAGTGGCTGGAAAACAGGCCCAGTCCAGATTCTGCATCCCAAACTGGGAATGTTTCCGCCCCTGCGCTCTCTCTCGCAGTCTCTCTCTCTCTCTCTCTCTCTCTGTGTGAGAGAGTGATTGGGAATGTTTGCACTCTCTCTCTCTCTCTCTCTCTCTTTCTCTCTCTCTTTGGTTTCTCATCCACCTCCAGAACTGAGCATGAGAGAACGGTTAACTCGGTACTGGCATGGAAGTACGAGAGCGGGAACAGAAATTTAGAACGGGGGGGAAAAAAGGGATATGATTAGGGATTGAAGAGAACAAAGAATGATGGAGTTCCGGTTGAGATGAGTTGACTTACACCTGCTGACGATGACAAGAAGGGACGTGAGGAAAACGGCTGTATGGGGCGTAAGAAAGCTGACAGAGTTGGAAATTATGAAAAAAGGAACTAGAGCGAAAGAAGGTGGGTGAAAGGGATGAAAAATGAATGAGGTTGTCGTGATTAGTGAATATAGATTTATATATGACGAGATGAAGCGAGAAAAGGTTCAAATAAAATCTTAGATCAAATGTGGTTAATGGGAAAACACCATCCTTTCTTGGCTTTTGTAGCAGTGCGTTCTGCTGCCATCTGGCGGTTTGGGTTAGTATTGCAGTGTGTCAGATGGGACTGATTTCCAGTACTGGCAGTTTCACACAGTCAGGTCAGGCCTGGTGCTGAGAAGAAATATGCACAGAGATAAATAATTAACACACAGAGCTTGTTTCTGCTGCTGCAGAGGTCACGAGGGAACTGAAAGCAGAAGTGTTGTAAGCGGGCATTGTCACTTTATATACAAAAAAAAAATCATTTATGTTGTTGGGGAATGGGTTTCATAGCGGTAGTTAGCATTGTGGAAGACTGATTTAATAATCAAGTGCAGGATTTAAACGAGGATTTACAGTAACTTTAGATATAGATTGGTGGACAATTTGGATCAGATTGGCACAACAGTGCGAACGCTGTGTCTTTGGAGAATTTTCATCACTTTCATAACAAAATGAACAGCCATGTAGTGTGTAGTTTGAACTAATAACATTCGAAGAGGACGACGTGGTACATGGAAAGACCCTTTGTATGACTCGAGCTTGCTAGCTGACTTAGCTAACGTTATGACGGGTGTTATAGTATATTTTGACTCATTTGTATACTATAATATAAATCACTAAGAATATGACGATGATACTGAAATCCCAGCTAGTTTATGTGCATATTTAGTAATATTGTAAGCATATTTAATTAGCAAATGTTTTGGACAGTATCTGGATTTGTAATAAAGGTAAAAGCTGTATAGATGGTTCCATTCTATGTCACTTTAGCAGTTTTATGGACGTTAGCGGCGTTAAACAATCACCACAGATTATTTTAGTGAATTTAAAATGGCACGCTCGGGACTCCTCCCGTGACGTGTTCCTTGGCTTTATCTATAACTTGACAAACACTGCTATAAAGTAAAGCACCGTTTAGAAACCTAAACAAGCACACATTCATAGGTTCATAAAAGAACTGAAACTTTGTTTTTAGTACAAACACGTCTCACCCGTCTCATTTCCACATTGAACACGTTTCTCATGGAGGATAAAGATTCAGGTAGGATCAGAGTTGATTTATATCATCTTTTTTTTCTCTCTCTCTTTTGCTATTTTAGTTTTCTGGTTTTAAAACGTCCTTCCGATTCGAACTGGTTTTTCTTTACTTTCTTTTCCTCTCCGAACCTCCATTCTTTTCACTTGTACGAAGTCGGTTTTGTACGGTGTTTCTGTGGATGAGAGAAGAACACGTATGTTTAATGAGTTAACCCTGCAGCACTGTTTTTGCTCTTCCTTTACCCCTCTCGTTTCTTTCTGCTCATCCCTGCTTTTACCTGTTGTCTAATGATTTCCTTCTATTCCTCTCCTCTCCCCTCTGTATCCTTCACCTTCCCTTCATTTTCCCATCCTCTTTTCCTTTCTTTCTTCCCTTCTTTTTGCTCCTCCAACAGATGAGCCAACCAGCCCGAGCGCAGATCTGCGGGCGTGTCACGTCCCCGCCTCATCCGTCGTGTCCAGTGGCGGCCTTAAGTCCGCCACCGCTGTGGGGACGAGCCCCGCCTCCCCAACCTTCACCTTCCCCCTCAGCCGCCTCTCGTCCCATGACTGCAGTGAGTCTCGCACAGAGAGAGAGAGAGAGAGAGAGAGAGAGAGAGAGATGCATGCTCAGACACACCCCACTGAAAAGCACACACGTACATTTGAGAGTTTTACGACACATACGCATCCCACTGGTTCTTGCATCCACATCTAAACTCGTGCATGTATTAGAACATGAGACAGAAACGATAGACTGTGTCTGCATGCTGTCCTGCATGTGCACACGATCGAACCACAACTGGACCGAACGATCTACAGCAGACCCAGAAGCTCTGGAACAACATCCCTCTATCCGCCCTGCATCCCTCCTACAGATCCCCTTCTCACCCCGCTCGCTATTCTCTCATCTCCTCCTCGCTGTCTTATCCTGTCGCTTAACACTCTCCGTCTCACGCCGTCCCATTTCTCCTCACTCAGTACAAATCAGCTCTTCTTCTCTTCTCATCTTTCTGAGCAGGCAGCATCAAGTCCAGTCGCCGCTGTTCCTACCTGTTGGCCATCACCACCGAGCGCTCCAAGTCATGTGACGAGGGACTCCACACTCTCAGAGACGACGGCCGGGTCTTCTCGTGAGTGCCGTGGATTTATGAGAGCGTTTGGCTTTACACCAGACGTCTGAATTATTATTCAGTGTTGCTGATCAGAGTTGATTCCTGCATTATATGTATATATTTATTGCTCTGCCTCTAAATGTGAGGAATTTGAATTCAAATATACTTTTAAGACGGGGGTTCGCAAACGTTTCGCAGCCAGCGATCCCTTTCAGTGTAAAATAATTTCTAAGGACCCTCTCATGATCACAGCATAGATTTAACTGAAATATCGATCATATAATCATATACACTTATTCGACCCATTAGAGATTTTTATTCCAGAACTTTCCCCTCATCCAGATGTAGATTTGAAACACGGTGTATCATATTAACAACACATTTTATTCATCTTTACTTAAGATTAGAGTTAGATTAAAGCCCTAAAGTATTGTTTAGATTAGTCCAGTTCGTTTCAAGTGACCTGTCAGTTAGGCTTCCAGCTATGATAACTAAATAATAACCATAATAACCCTGATCCTAGTCAATAGTCATCTCCATTATTGTCATGTGTTTTAAAAAGAAGAAGAAGATGAAACAAAAAGCATAACTGAATTCTGGAAAAACCTTCTTTAACCCTTTCATGCATAGTTTCCACACTCATGAACAATGCATTTAAGGCTTTTTTTTTTTTTTTTACATTTTAGCAAAATATAAGATTTAAATCATCTCAAAATCGGTTGAGATCATTAATGTAAATTAACGTTAACTTCTGTAGGTTTCTAGACTATTTGTCGATTTCTATCGTCAACAACTTTCTATGTAATTTTTTTTTTTTTTAAATAAATAAATAACCAAAAAAAAATTTACTGTAAAAAATGTTTTTTTGTGTGTCAGACTTCACTGCATGCCGTACATTTAAAAAAATTGTTTGTTTTAAATTAGTGTAGGTGGATGGATTATTATTTATTTTATTTTTTTTGTACCTCTATGCATCATGCAATAATCCCAAACTGTGTAAGCTGTATATGTCCAAAATTATATTTTCTAAAAATCTTTGTCTTCATTACATATTTCTGACCTGAATGTTAAACATTTTGGATATTCAAAGATTTTTAAAAAAAACTTTACAATCCATTTACTTTTGAATATTTGACATTTAAACACAATCAGAATTTGTATACTGTATTTTAAGTAAAAGGGGAAAAAAAAGAGAGAAAATGAAAGAATCTGGATAGACATAAAATAATTTATGCATGAAAGCAATATGGAAAGGCTGAATATTTGGTAATTGGGCTAATAACGGGAGAAAAAAGCGCGTATTAGAACCGCTGAGAGAGATTGGCAAATATTCTATGCATAGATGGTTTTTGTTTCAAAGATATTTCCTCTGACTGATGCGCTGCAGTTTGATGATTTATGCTACAAGATGATCTGTTTGCATGCCTACTGACTCATATTGTTTATTTAATTCCTTTCAGGAGGTTGCCAAAGAGAGTTAAAAGCATCTTCCGTGATGGGGTAAGTACAGCCCACTAAAGTAGTATGCAAAAAAAACCCCCAAAAAACCAGCCAGTAGTAGCCAGTAGAGGATCCTCCTGATCCTCCTGCAAACTGTTTTCCACCTCGTAAATTCCAGGTCGAAATGAGCCGAATATAATATCTGTAATGTAAGCACGGCTTTAAAAGTTATCCCCGTTTGAGAGTGTGAGTTAAGTACAGAGATGTTTAATAGTAGTTCTACTTTGAGTGAAAAAATGACAATAGCATGACAGAGCAGTTAAACGAGTCTGAATGGAATTTACACGTGAGCTTCACACACTGGCACGGAAGAATGTAATTTTGACCAATCAGAGTCCGGCATTTGAAACCTTACATATTTTTCTGCTTCATTTAGAGATATGTGCCATTATAGAAGATGAATGCGCTGTGATTCTATATGTAAGGGATAATCCACGGCTAGGTGTGCGTTACACGATTTTACTGCATGACATGGAGGCAAAGAAGCACCTGACTCGGCGGAGTGCATTAGAATCATGTAACGCACACCTAGCCGTGGATTATCCCGCTGATACCACCGTCGCTCGCCAGCACTGACAAGTTAAAGCTCTGGTTAATGTTTACAGCGCAAAATTTACAGAAAGGATCAAAATAACGGTTCATTTCTGTTCGTTATTTTATATACGGGTTGTTAGATCTAGAATTCTGCCCGCTCCTAATCATTCCCAGAGATAAAGTAGTGCGATAAGATTACATTTATTTGAATGAATTATAGTAAACAGTTATTAGAGAGAGCGAGAGAGATTATGCGTGTGTGAATTACCCGTGTCTGTGCTTCTCTACTAATAATGAAGCTGTGAGTTTAACCTCTGTATGCAACTGTAACTATATGTTACTATGGTTACAGTTGTTTATAGCCAGCGCATTAATTTAGAACGGTAGTTTTAACCGACTGAAACTTTTGGAATGCACACCTTCCAGCCAATCAGAATCGAGTATTCAGACGGACCATGGTATAACTTATTTTATTTAATGTGTGTGTGTGTGTGTGTGTGTGTGTGTGTAGTCTCTGGACAGCTTGGCTGATGAGGCTCGCTCGAAGCGTCACTCTGCCTCGGAGCTGGGCAGCATCAGCTACAGTGACGTAAGGAAAGAAGGATGGCTGCACTACAAACAGATCCATACTGAGAAGGGCAAGGTGAGACAGGAAGTAGGGCCATACAGTATTATCACACATGCAGGAGAGATTCACTCTGCTTTAAAAACAATTCAGATTACACATGCAAAAATGTGTGCGCGTGTGTTGTGGATCTAAATGTGACTTACGTGATGACGCCTCAGAGATTTCACTCGGAGCAGCTCAGGCTCTTTGAGTCATTTCTGTGATACTGTACAGAATGTTTAAATATATTCACTGTGATTGTTAAATCTCATATTTTTGTGTGAGATACAATGATTTAGCAGTATTATTATGGCTTTACCTCTTTTTTTTTAAATTCTCATATTCAGCTCCGTCTTTACATGATGGATTCCCTTTTCCGCTCATCTTTCTCTCTCTGTCTCTCTCTCTCTCTCGTTCTCTTCTTTTCATTTTTCTGCCATCTCTCTGTTGACGTTTCAGAAGGTGGGCAGTGCCATTCGTCCCTGGAGGCGGGTTTTCTCAGTGCTGCGCTTCGGTGCGCTCTACCTCTATAAAGACAAGCGGGAGGCGCTGCTGAAGGGTGCCGCCCTGGGAGGCGGATCCGAAGACGAGCAACCAATCAGCCTCCGTGGCTGCCTGGTGGACATCGCGTACAGCGAGACGAAGCACAAGAACGTTCTGCGACTGACCACGCAGGACTTCTGCGAGTACCTGCTGCAGGCTGAGGACCGAGACGACATGCTGGAGTGGATCAGAGTGATCGGGGAAAGCAGCAAGACTGACAGCGAGGTGAAGAACACACACACACACACACACACACACTAAAAAACGTAGTTATGGACAACAGAAAAAATCACTGGCAGATGTACAGTGAAGTACTTTTATTTTCTCTTTAGGCCGTCTGCTGAGATATTAATTCGGTAAATAGTACCGGTTTCTGTTTGTTTCGGGGTTTTTTGCTGTATAAAGATGATAGACTGCTCATGTGTGTGTTGTAGGAGTTGGGATTCTCTCGACAAGCTCTCATCAACAAGAAACTGAATGACTACAGGAAGCAGAGGTAAGTCTAGATAACATGCTGGATTTGATATGAGCTGGACGTGAAACATTTCGAATAATCATCATTATGTCGATTATGTTGTATTAAACATGGCTCATGCATTAAGTCAGTGTTTATTTATGACATTATTTAATATAGAGGTCGTATGACGCACTTCGAAATGCATGAGCTACAATTCCACATATGTATTTTGTTGAATTGACGATATTATTTATGGGGTTATTCAGTGTGTTATAATATTTGATATAGTTCAGTGTTTATGTTTGAACACTGATGTGTGCAATTTTGTGACGAACTCTTCACTATAAAAAGCTCTTCATGAAAAGAGTGGTTTCTCATTGTTGTTGTCTCTCCGTGGCTCCATTTAGTCCGACAGGTAATAAGCCTGACTCATCTCCCCGAGTGCCACGCATGACCTTCTTGCTCCCCAAGGCCGACAACAGCAGCGCGCCCCCACGCTCCCCCAAACACGAAGCCAAAGGTCAGCTTCTTTTACACACGCGCAGCCAAACATAATGTCTTCTATCTTTTCTCTTTGTTTTCGTTTGTAATCATTTCCCTTCCCACTCTCAGAGGAGAGCAGTCCTCCCAAGTCTCCATGGGGCATCAACTTCATGAAGAAAACGAAGAAGGCGGACCCGAAAGCGTTTGGAGTCCGGCTGGAGGATTGCCAACCCGCCTCCAATAACAAGGTCTGAATGGGAGCGCTGGTCTGAATCGGTTCTTTAGAGAATAATTATGAGGACTCTCCCAGCTTACTAGTACTGTATGTGTGTGTGTGTGTGTGTGTGTGTGTGTGTGTGTGTGTGTGTGTGTGTAGTTTGTTCCTCTGATTGTGGAGATCTGCTGTGGCTTGGTGGAGGAGATGGGTCTGGAGTACACTGGGATCTACAGAGTGCCAGGTAACAACGCTGTGGTGTCCAGCCTGCAGGATCAACTCAACAAGGGCTGCGACATTAACACAGCGGAGGAGGTGAGACACACACACATTCCTATAAAAAAAAAAAATTACAATTAAAATTATATTGTAAAAGAATTATCGGCACATGAATCATAAATGAAAGATATTGATTTTTTATTATTGTGCAGCGTTTACTAAGTACCTCTAGAAATAACGTGACTTTTTAAGTGATTGTTATGTAACCATAAGTGCTAGGGCACGTTGTATAAAATAATTTTTTTATTAATTGCATTAAATGGTACATAAATAGATTATACGGTATATACGTGCAATTGTCCAATCAGCCAATCATTTGTCAGCAATGCAAAAAATACATATAAAAAAATCATACAGATCAAGAGTTTCTGCTTTTGTTCATATTAAATGGTCTGCACTTATATAGTGCTTTTATCCAAAGCGCTTTACACTGTGTCTCATTCACCCATTCACACACACACACTCACACACCAATGGTAGCAGAGCTGCCATGCAAGGCACTAACTTGCCATCAGGAGCAACCTGGGGTTCAGTGTCTTGCCCAAGGACACTTCGGCACATGGAGTCACGTGGGCCGGGAATCGAACCGCCAACCCTACGATTAGTGGACAACCCGCTCTACCACCTGATCCACAGCTGCCCAACGTTAAACATCAGAATTGGGGGGAAATGTGAGATCTCAGTGACTTTAACCATCGCGTTGTTGTTGGTGCCAGATGTGCTGGTTTGAGTATTTTAGAAACTGCTGAGCTGGGATTTTCACACACAGCAGTCTCTAGAGTTTACACAGAATGGTGCAACACAAATAAACAAACAAAAAACTTCCATTGAGCATTAGTTCTTATGCCGGAATCGGCTTGTTGATTAGAGAGGCCAGAGAATGGCCAGACTGGTCTGAGCTGACAGGAAGGCGATGGTAACCCAAACAGCCACTCTGTACAACCGTGGTGAGCAAAAAAAGCACCTTAGAATGCACAACATGTCAGAGCTACAACAGTACAGGACAACACTGAGTTCCAGTCCTGTCAGCCAAGAACAGGAATCTGAGGCCACAGTGGGCACAGACTCATCAAAACTGCAGCCTATCCCAGGGAACTCAGGGCACAAGGCTGGGGACACCCTGGACGAGGTGCCAACGCATCGCAGGGCACAATCACACACTACGGACAATTTGGAAATGCCCGTCAGCCTACAGTGTATGCTTTTTGGACTGGAGGAAACCCGAGTACCCTGAGGAAACCCCCAAAGCACGAGGAGAACGTGGAAACTCAGCGCACACAAGGTGGATTCAAACCCCCAACCCTGGAGGTGCGAGGCAAACGTGCTAACCACTAAGCCATTATGCCCCCTAGATGGTTGATGATTGGGGGAAGAAAAACATCACCTGGTCTTTTTACAGTTTTCATCTGCTCAGGTTTGGTGAGCCTGATTGGAAAATTTCATGAGTGGGCTGGTATCCAGATGTTATTGACATCATATTAGACAATCAGTGATCACTCACTAGATTTGATTGACAGACAAAGTGATGTAAGATAAGAGTAAATGACATTATAGCATCAAAACAATGAATTATTTCTCACAGGTTTTTTTTAATCATGTATGTATATGTCAGTATGTAGTCATGTGATTATTTCTTTCGGAATGCCCTATTTTTATTTTATTTTGGCGTCAAATTAAATTTCAGTTACGCACTCGTACTGTTAACATTAAAATGTTTCTCACCATTCATACATGAATACGAACTAATCCGATACATGCAAACTGATAAATATTATAGCGAGTGCTGCATTTATCTGAGGTCAGCATCAATATGTAAATATCCTGAATGACAAAGATGATCTATGATTATTTATCTTGTGGTGTCTTGTATTTCTGTCTGATCCAGCGGTGGCAGGACCTGAACGTGGTGAGCAGCCTGCTCAAATCTTTCTTCCGCAAGCTCCCGGAGCCCCTCTTTACTGATGGTGAGACTTTAGTAATTACCTACAGACTGTGAGGCGTTTTGTTATAAAGATTTGAAGTCATTAGTGTTGAAATAACTCGTTAACACAATTAGCTGGCGTCTACTTGTTTTCGTTTTCTCTGATAGACAAGTACAACGACTTCATCGACGCCAATCGTATGGAGAATCCAAGTGACCGGTTGAAGACTTTGAAAAAACTGGTACGAGTGTGCAGTCTTTAATGGTGTATTCGCTTACACACTCTTTAACTTGTACATTTATTTTACTACGTTCCTAATGTAAGGAATAAAAACACTCGAATATGTGCCGTTATGGAAAAATAATCAACAACAGGGTGATACGACGTGGCCTTGTTGATTATTTTCCGATATCAGCAGGTACCTGAGCGTTTTTGTCCCTCTCGTCCTACACCGCTTTGCTTAAAGACTCTCACGTCGTATTTCTCTGCAGATCCAAGATTTGCCAGATCATTACTTCCACACTCTGAAGTTTCTAATCGGTCATCTGAAGACCGTAGCCAATCACTCGGAGAAGAACAAGGTCAGTTCCGTCTAACGTGTACATATTGCTTGTGTTACTTTTTGACCTGGACAGAGTGCGAGTTATTAATCCTTTATTAAAAGAATACTCCATCCATCTCTGTTCACCACAAGCGTACTGTACTGCAGGTGTGATTACCACAGACAGGAATTTTGTTACATTTCTTTGTACTGAAAAAAAAAAAAAAAGAAAGAATAGAAAATCTTTTTTTTAGTTTGAGACAGAAATGAGAGAACATTTTTACCGGAAACACTTTTTTGAAGAATTTGTGGGGTCCATGCACCATCAGGTAAAACAGCTGAGGCACTTCCGTGTCTTTCAGTGCGTTTACATGGACAACAATAATCCACTTTTAACCCGATTAAGACGATACTCTGATTAAGAAATTACCATGTAAACAGCAATTTTTAATTACCTTAATCTGAGTAAAGTCATACTCGATGTAAACACAAATGGAATTAAGACATGTGGAGTATTCCTGTTTTAGTCGCATTATAGATGTGTATTACAGACATGTACACACCTTAATCACACTATTAACATCGTGTGAGAGTTTTCACCGCATTTTGCGACGGGACACGATCACAGACGGCAGCGCTCAACCGTTTTACGGCAAACAAGAGAGCACAGCTGCGTCCCAAACCGTGTACTTGCCTACTATAGGCCTGTAGTAGTATCTCGGCTATACTACTTATAGTAGGTAAGTACACGGTTTGGGACGCAGCCCACGGCTTCAACCAGTCGTCTATTTGCACGTACAGCATGACAAATAATTAACCGCACTTGAAGCGTTCGTAAAAAAAATTTAATAAAAACACCCAGAACTGTATACGGTTCCATAACGAAGACGAACTGTATGTTGATACGTGAAATTCTGGAGGGACGTCGGACGGCGTGGCGCAGTGATGTAATGACGTGCCGTTAATCGAACTATGTTCTATAACGTGTAAAACGGGTACATGAGAGGAATATTCTGGAAGCAACTCATGTAAACACCTTAATCAGAATACTGTCTTACTCAGAGTAAGGTCAATAATTAGATTATTGCTGTCCATGTAAACATAGTCTATGTGTCCATCACAAATTATCCCCTCTGAAATAGTAGTCAGATCTCCAAAAGTGTGTTATACACATTTAATGTTTCAGTTCTGAAGAATTCATGAACGCATTCTACAAACGTGTGCAATAATGTTTACTGATGCTCTAAGAACTGCCCTTAGACCTCTGTTATATGCAAGTTTCATACAGTGTTGATATATAGTTTTGTTTTTTCTTGTTCATGGTATTCACTCAGTGGTTAAGGCTTTAGGATTTGGCCTGTGAGTTCAAATCCCAATACGATCAAGTCGGCACTGTTTTGTCCCTAAATGAGGCCCTTGATCTTAAACTGCTCATTTGGATCCTGTTTAAATGATAGATTACGAATGAAATAATGATAATGAGTCTTTATTGATCACATATACGAATGCACAGTGACATTCTTTTCTTCACATACCCCAGCATGTTAGGAAGTTGGGGTCAGAGCGCAGGGTCAGCCATGATACAGCACCCCTGGAGCAGAGAGGGTTAAGGGCCTTGCTCAAGGGCCCAACAGTGGCAGCTTAGCAGTGCTGTGGCTTGAACCCCTGACCTTCCGATCAGTAATCCAGAGCCTTAACCAATAAGCCACCACTGGCCTATGAATAAATAAATCAAATAAAACACAGATGGTGTAGAGATTAGGTTAAAAATACTGCCTTATATTGGGGTTTAAGATATATTGTATTTGTGTAGGAGTGTTAAATTTACCTGCGGAGATATGTATTGTGTGTGTGTGTGTGTGTGTGTGTGTGTGCGTGCGTGCAGATGCAGCCTCGTAACTTGGCGCTAGTGTTTGGGCCCACTCTTGTGAGAACATCGGAGGACAACATGACAGACATGGTGACCCACATGCCTGACCGCTACAAGATCATCGAGACTCTCATCCAACACGTAAAGCTTTCTCATGCTCAACACCACAACTAAACTTTAATTATCTTTATTTCAGTTTTTTTTAATTATTTTTTTTAAACTTTGAATTCGAAACACATTTGCCCGTTCTTTTTTCTCTCTCGCTGCTTGTGCAGTGCGCCTGGTTCTTCAGTGAGGAACACGACAAGGATGAAAAGGTACGTTAGAGCTGAAATGATAACAATGATTACTCTGATAGTCATTATTATTTTTATGTGATGTTTATCACATCATTTCACTGGGGAAGCTAAAAATCATGATTAAATATGAGTCGTTAGAAGCCCTAGAATGAGCCCTAGAATTACTGTGTATTGAAGTTATTCTTTCTTTCGTTTCTTGTTTCTGTCAGACGCCGGTGGACACAGAGGACGTTCAGCCCGCCCCCAACATAGATCACCTCTTATTGAACATTGGCCGAGCTGGCGTCCTGGGCGAGATCTCAGGTGAGAGCCTTCCCAACCTGTCTACTGTCTAAGAACAAACCGCACTGAAGTTGTTCAAGTCTGTTTTAAATGACTGATGCTGCGTTCAAGAGCTCCTCTGATTTTACACCAGTAGGATTTTGAAATATTTTGAGTTAGGCCTGAGCGATATGACGATATAATGTATATAATGTAATACGTCCTTTGGGGATATCGTAATATCTATATTGACATGCCAAATTTGAACATTCAATTTTATCCTAAACATGGTGAGTGTTAAAATATTTATTTATATAAGTGCGCCATTTTATTTGTTTTCTTTTTTATTAACAAAGATGTTACATTTTTGTAGACGGTAAATAAAATGGCATCAAAATCAATTTTTTTTAAAATGCAGCACTACTGTAGTTCCTTCCAATATGTGACACAAACCTATATATTGTGATACATACTGTAGCATGTACTGTAGAAATCAAGAATCGTGATATGATCGTTTTCTTATATTGCCCACCCTTATTATGAGTGGTGTTCCCGGAATGTGGCACTACAGGCTGTAGAAACGATTATAAAAGTGTGTTTAGATTTCTTGCATGTTGAGTGCTCTGTACTTCTCCATTTTCTTTTATTTTTCATCTTTTTTTCCCTCTGTTTTTGTATTCCTCTTCCAATTTCTCTCTCTATACGTTTCTGCGTCCTTCTCATAGCTGAGCCTGTGGAGCAGCCACTGCGGTAGGATGGGTTTCGCCTGGCGTAGCCTCTCTGTGTGTGTGTGTGTGTGTGTGTGTGAGAGTGAGCGACTTTCTGATGGTGACTGGGTGTGCTTATGTGACTCATGTCAATGCAATGTTCCCTCACCCCATGTCTCTGAAATCATCCTCCCTGCCCTTATGCCCTTTCCTGCTCTCGCCTCCTACATGGCTTCTCTGATGGGTCGATGTCCTCAGTATGTGACGTAATGTCAACTGTGTGTCGGTTCCTCTTTAACGCTGCAGATTTGGAGACCCTGTTCACATTTGAGCATCACTGCAGGACAATCAATAACCATTCGTCGTGCACATGTTGCTTGGTCTGACTCTTGTGTGAACATTGTCTCTTGTTGGGATGCTTCATATTGAATGACAGTCACAGAGTCAGGAAGACACGATACAGTTCTCGCTCATTGCTTGAAGGTGTCTTACTTGCCTCTGTGCCTCTCATTTCTTAGGAACATGTCTGTATACGTATTCATCCTGGCCTCTTTCTCTCTTCTTTCTCTTTTTCTATTTTATTATGATTTTAGACTCAACCAACAGTGATTCAGCGAAATCTAAGGTAAGGCTTGAGTAAGAGTTGCAGTTCAAACGCTTGTGTTATTTGTTTTCAAGCTGTACGTATACATACTATTTGAGACTTTAAGGATTTGGAGACCTCTCTGGCAGGAATAACTGCGAGCGACTGTTATTACGTCCTGTAAAAATGCATTCATATTTTATTTGCTTAAAGGATATATTATTGAACGGGACACGGTGGCTTAGTGGTTATCATGTTTGCTTCGCCCTGTGTGTGCAGAGCTTGCATGTTCTCCCCGTGCTCTGGGGGTTTCCTCCAGGTACTCCAGTTTCCTCCCCCAGAACAAAGACATGCACTGTAGGCTGATTGGCATTTCCAAATTGTCCGCTGTGTGTGAATGTGTGCGCGACTGTGCCCTGTGATGGGTTGGCACCCTGTCCAGGGTGTCCCCCGCCTTGTGCCCCGAGTTCCCTGGGATAGGCTCCAGGCTCCCCGCGACCATGTGTAGGATAAGCGGTACAGAAAATGGATGGATGGATGTTATATGTTCATGTCACAGCACAATTTTTTATTAATAGTAAAGTTTTATTGTTGCTGTCTTTGCGCTATATTGGACATTAGGCATAAAAAAAATACTAAATAAAATAAAGGGGTTTCCCAGTGCACAGTTAGACCAAACTGGCTTTCTGTTCACCGTATAACAACAACAAAAATAAACCCTTTTAAGTAATGCGTCTTTAAACACTATTCTGATCATTCTGTTTGACATCCTGTAATGACGGTCAGACCTCTGTCATTGTCAGGGCTCCGGAGGGTCGAAACGTGACCTCACAGCCAAGGACTTCCTGACAACGCTGGCCATCATGTCTGCTGTGACTCGGAGGCGCAGAAAACGTCCTGTTGCCGGCCTCCTGGGCAGCAGCACTGACGACGACTCCGAACAGGAGCCAATCAGAGCCGATCTCACTGTGGAGGGGGAGGGGGAGGGAAAGGAGATGGAGCGGTGTGAATCTGACACGGCTCCGCGTGCAGAGGCAGAAGAGGACGAAGATGAGGAAGAGGAAGAAGACGACGAAGGGAATGTGGAAGTGACTGTGGCCTCACCGGGTAAGGACAAACCCGGAATGCCTTGTGAGGAAGAAGCACACTCAGTGATCCTGAGTGAGGAAGATGACCAGAGGTCAGAGATGAAAGGTCGCGGCTGGAGAGGGGATGATGCACGTTCTATTGTCTCGGGTTACTCCACTCTCTCTACGCTGGGGCGGAGTTTAGCATCCGAGGGGCGGGGCGACGACGCAGACGATGAGCGGAGCGAGCTGGTGAGCGAGACGGACAACGAAAGCGGCTTTGCTTCACGCTCTCTCACGCAGGAGCGTCCTGAGAAACGCACGCCACCTCCATCAAATACACACACCTCACCAGAACCGACCACACCACGCAGCTTCCTGTACACGTACTGCAAACCCTCCATACCTACTTCTACTCCCGCTCCCGCTCCCACAGCAGCACCTCCTCCCATCCTGTCCAAACGCCCCACCCCTGAGCCTGTAGAAAGAGGAACCGAAAGTGTAGCACGCTCCTCCACTCCATCCACCTCCTCCTCCACTGCCTCCCAGCGCCTCCAAAACCGACCCTCCTTCAACTCCCATCGGCTCATTCAGTGTGACACTTTAGCGCGCCGGCGGCTAAAAGCAGATAAGGCCAAAGCTCGTTCACTAGATCCTTTAGAAGTCTGTAGCGCTTCACCCACCGAGGAGGAACAACAGTCCAACAAAGGGCGAACAAGAACCAGCCTTCCGGAATCCTCCGCTTCTCACTCACCCAAACTCACCCCATCCAGTGGTCACCTCTTAGCTCCACCCCCTGCCCTGGGCTCCACCTCTGGCTCGACAAGTCAGGCATCACTAGCAGAGCAGGTGCGTGCACGTCTGCTCGGTTCAGCGGAGGACATGCGTTCTGTGGGGCTGAGGAAACCTCTCTCGCCTGAGACCCGCCGCCGTAGGCGGGCCTGGAGGAGACACACAGTGGTGGTCTCGCCTTCTGACTCCTCGCACAAAAGCGCTCAAGTCTCCTCTGGCGTTAACAACAACAACAAACCCCCGGCTCCACCCCCCAAACCTTTCGTTTTAATCCGACGTCCTGGGGATAAGCCTATCCCCGGTCCCCAGCGTTCTGCAGTCGACACCTCTTCATCGCTCCGGGCCCATACTACCTCCCAGTTCCAGGAATGCTTGTGATAGCATTTGAATTGGACTGATCGGATTCTTTAGTACAGAGTGTGTATGTGGAGGTTTCACACCAATACCCTATTTTCCATTAACATGGTGCTTGTTCTGGGAGCCTGGGAACCTTTTCGTAAACAGCCGACCAACATTTCCACTGGTGTAAGAGCTAATGTTTATACCTCTTACCTCGTTTTGTCAACAAAGTCTGTGAACTGAGCAGAGGCATCATCATAGACCACGATAACACCCAAGACACCTTACCTTTAGCAACATAGTCTGCAGTTTTGCTAGCATTAGCTTTAGCAACGTAGCTACTATTTAGTTGCTTAGTGGTTCTTAGTGGTTCTCGTCAAACCACTGAGTCACAGCAGCAACTCGTCATTCCTTCAAAAATCCCTCTGTTCAGAACTTGGCCATGTTAATAACTCGACAAGTTGTTGTTACGGCGAGGAAATGGCGCCAACCCAAAGCCCTAAAATCACCCATTTTTGGTTCCAGACAAGCAGCATTTTAGTGCTGGAACCACACCAATTTCCCCAACTGTTTTGAGAGTATACGCTCACTCGGGAATCAGCACCGGCACCTAGTTGGTGGAAGAGGGGTATCGATGAACGGGTTCGCTTACTGTGTTTTCCTTTTTCTCATTCATAGCTGCTCTGCTTGCACGGCACAGGGCTTCTTTTAAACGTTGCCAAAGTTTTTATTCTCTCTTCTTCAGTCTTTCGAGTGCTCTTTTAACACGGTGTTACGAAAGCGCCAGAGAGCAGCAGGGTCTCTATGTAACATTTTAAAGAACTGCCAGGATTCTTGCCACACACTCACACTGGGGTCATTGTGTGTTTCTGTATCCTCCCTTAAGACGTGTCCTCATTCTCTCACTGTGTCCAATGGAGGGAATGCCAAATTGAAAAAAAAAACAAACATTTTTTTAAATTCACCCGCTTTTTACCTTTTTCTTGTTACCATGACGATGCTGCCTCATCAGATCCTACAAAGGTTACACAAACATTTACACAAATACACACATTCTTTTGTCTACTCGACTACAGACTTCAACAAAGTATTAATGCAGTATTAGCGAGGCAGCGTTTGCCGATATCAGATGTGTCGAGAACTGACCTTAGACCCCATAACCTCGCAAGACAAATTGTGGCATGTTCACAACCCTCAAACACACACCGAGCACACACTGCTCGTTCTAAGTATTTCTTCATCTGTGTATGTTTGTGTGTCTGAAACGGTTTGTGTATAGTGTGTATGTGCGTTCAGCTATTTTGTAACATTTGTACAAAGCCTTGCTAAGTTAATCTTGTAAATATGCATATAATATCATATTTGTTTTTTTGTTGGGTTTTTTTTTTTATATGGTTTACAAAAACGTGCACATAGGTGCACGATCATTTCTTTTAAGATTTTACTTGAAATCGTTTCTTTAAAGTTTCTTTTTGTTTTGTATACAGTATACATAAAATATATATATTATATATTTTGTATGAATATAATAAGTACTTTTGTTTGGGGTGTTATTTGTTTTAAACAAAACAACCAGAACTAAACCTCTGATAGACTGTTGTTTATTTCCTCGTAAATGGCCTTTTCTCTGTGACTTACCAGTACTATGCAGAACTCCATACACCTCAATGCAAAGAAAAGAACTTTAACCTGCAGAAGAGTGTCTGTCCAACGGCCTGTCACGTGCTATAATAAATTCCTTATTGCTGGGCATTGCAGTGCGCTGTCGTGTTGGTTTGCTTTATTTATTTGAGTACTGTTTAGTGCATATTGATTCATCTTTCCTTGGACAGATTATGGCTGATTCCGCAATTGCGCTGCCATCTTTTATCATTACGGTGGATGAAAACTATACAAATAAAATAACCAAGAGCCAGAGGGGAAGAAAAAAATAAATTAATAAAATTATGCAAGGTTAAACATTGAATGCATTCTTTGAATTTTCAAAGATGTTTTTGTTTTTTATTCCCATCAAAGCTAAAAAAAAAAAAAAAAAAAGGAATTATAGTCTACCAGAAAAATTGACAGTAGTGGGATCTTACCCAAAAATTTGCATTTGTGAATAATAAATTTGCCAAGTATCATAACAATGTACTGAATGAGAATTTGAGTTGTATAAATCCTGATTGTCTAAATGGCGCCCTCTGGCGGCCGCCTGACTCCCATCATTATCTGAAAGATTCGGAGTAATATAAAAATAAAGGTCCGATTCTGACATGCTCATGCCCTGATGCGTTCAGTATGACTATATAAACTCAAACTACATGTAAATTAAAAGAAATGTGTCTAACGTTTTTTTCTCTCTCTTTTTTTGTTGCAATGCTGAGCTTCTCATCCTTAACACTTGCAATGTTAACCCGCAGTTTTGTACCACACTCCGGTGTCGACTCATCACACGCCGGTGTCGACTCTTTACATTTGATCCAGAAGTAGCTAGCGTTACCCTAATCTGCGTTGCTTTAGAAATACAACTAAACGTCGTGTAAACTCCTCACAACACAATTATTTAGTCCACTGTGTAGTATTGAAGGGGAACGAATCGTTTTTACACCGACTGCTCTCCCTTTTCACAGTCATTTCCTCTCATGGACAACGAGTCTTTTAGTCGAATCAGTTGCTAACGAAAACGCGATTTGAAACAAAGAAACAAGAGTTCCAATTCACGTGACAGTTCAATCAGCCAATCAGATTTCACCTGATAAAAGAATAGCAACTTAAAGAGTTAGGAATGCTAAAAACTTTTTTATTATATATATATATATATATATATATATATATATATATATATATATATATATAATATTTTACTGACATATAGATGTGTGTCGTTTTTTAAAATTGTTTTACTTCAATGAAATTAAAAAAATATTTTTTTTATTTCCTTATGTTGTACATTGGGTAGCATGGTAGTATATTGGGTAGCTGTCTCGATGCTCCAGGATTCCTCATTCAATCCTAGGCTCAAGGTCCATCTTTGGGTCCATGTGGGGATCCTCTGGGTTCTCTGGTTTCCTTCCACCTCCTAAAAACATAATGGCAAGTGGATTAGTACTCCTCGCACCCAGCATTTCTGGGACATTCTCTGGATCCACAGTAACCGTAACCACTATCATTCTTTAAAAGAAAAAAAAAATGAATGAACAAATGGATAAATGAATCTATGCAAGATCTGCTGGGACCATGCATTATTAAATGGTAAATATTCTGTACTTATATAGCACCTTTTAACCTTAGCAGTTCTACAAAGTGCTTCACACTGTTTCTCATTCACCCATTCACACACACACCATGCAAGGTGCTAGCTTGCCATTGGGAGCAACTTGGGGTTCAGTGTCTTGCCCAAGGACACTTCGGCATGTGGAGGCATGTGGGCCAAGGATCGAATCCGACATTGAATCGTCTGCAGAAAGCGGACAACCTGCGCCTGAGCCACAGCCGCATTCTGATCTTAATTACCTGTCTGCTTTTCATCAGCTTATTCACCCAGTCTGCTGTCTGTAGGATGTGTTTACTATAAAACAGGGATTCTCAATCATTTTCCACCTTCAGTGTAAATTTATGATCACAGCACAAAATTATTTTGTGAATATAATGAACATAAATATGCTTCATTCATTCATTCATTCATTTAACACAACACAACCCATATACATGCCTCTCGGATATGTAATAAGATAGTACATTTGCAAACAGATTTAAATAAACGAACAAACAACATAAAATCAAATAAGGACTCAAATAACCTTTCATAACCTTTTTTTAAATCAGGTCAAAGTTCTCCATGCAGAGATAAGAGAGATAATATATCTGTTATAGACACAAGAACAAAATCAATGCAGATGTATTAAGCCAAAATAAAACCACGTCTACTGATGTGACCACTATACGAATGTTGTCCATGTTACACGTATATCAAATAACCAATGCCTAATCTCATATATATAAAGAGTCTACTTTCACCTGCTGCCTCATGCAGGTCTGAACAGCACACTACTCCTTTAGATCTGAAACCTCCATCTGCTCTCTGCAATCTCAACAGCTCAAGTCCTTACCAGACCCTCATTCAGTATCTGTTCTGCTGCAGAAAACAGCCACATCCAGCTCTATACTGGAAATCTACCTAGTCGGTATATTGGCTTAGTAAAGATGCATGCTGTGTGGGTGAGAGTGAGGAGGAAATCTCATGCTTTTGGTGGATAAACAACACTGTTAGGACAACCTGTGCAGATTATGACATGGCCAGTGGAATAGTGAATTACGATGAGCACTACTTAATAAAACTCTATACTTACATAATTGCCAGGAAAGTATTGCAGTAATGAATGCTGTCTGGAAAAATCTGCTTTACCTCAAAGTATTCAACTTTCAATTGTGAATGAAAGGCTTGATCTGCTATTGTGATGGAGTGATGCACCATCTAGTAGTTCCTATGGGAATTGATAGCATAAAATGCATGCAACTACAACAGATATCAATATAGGCAGAAATGGTTATTATATGCGATGAATAACTGGGGCATAAACATCACACTCACATAGATGACAGTTGAAATGTCCTGGTTGACAAATAGTGGACAAAAATGTAGATGTAGAATTGTTTAAATATCAGTGTTAAAAGACTGAAACGATTTCCCCATTCCTATATTTTGCAGAGGGCCCCAAAATCAGTAAATACACCCCTGGTGGTGGGTATATAATTAAATATAGGAAATTAGTGCTTTTGTTAGGTTCCAAGCTCCATACAGGATCTATTCACTACATCACGTGGTCAGGGGAAGACAGCTGTATGCATACAACTGAATTCTATGTGAAAGCAATGAAATGAAAGAATTCTGTGTGCCAAAGCAACTGAGAAAAACTGTAATAGCACTGTAATCACTGCAAAACCCACTTATAAAATGATTTGTATTTTGTGTTTCTCACACTGTAGTACACAGCAAATATAGAGGACAGTAATTCAAGTTAGACAAAAGAAGTAATCTCAGTAATTTACTTTCTTTTATGCCTCCCTGTTGTAAACTTCTAAAGTAACCGCTAGTGCCGGCTTGTGATTCTTCACGTCACCAGCAGGAGGCGCGCCAGGAAAAACAATAGGCTACTGTTTTTCATTCTTTCTTTTCTTTTCTTTTTATCACTCGTAAATAAGATTTAAAAAAAAAAACACGTACAATTCTGCATAATGCATTTTTTCTGCCTGTTATTAACCCCATGTGCTCTTCTAAAAGTCTCAGACCTGTACTTTTATGCATACCTCGTCTGGAGTTCAACATTATGATCATTAAATATCCATAATTTTCATAGAAGCAAAAATTAAAAACGTTGATTAACAATCATTTCGGCGTGTTGCCAGAGTGCACCATTTTACAAGCAGCCTTGTGCTGAAGGATTAAAATTTAGCACATGTGCAATTTGTGCATGTTTGTACTTAATTAAGCAAGGTTTAAACTATGACTGGGCATTGGGAAGAAAGAAAAATAAGATTCAAGCTGGCAGCCTGGGAGCTTAGACTCTCAGACACACTGCTGTGATTTTCATCACTCACATGGAGGTCCTTTTCTGGAGTTGGGTTGCCAGATTGCATCGATTTATGCCCTACCCCAGGAACACTGGGCAAAGGACAAGAATGCATCCTGTTCTGTATGTGATGCCGGTTCATCACTGGTCACCATGCACACATTCACTCACACCTAGACCCAATTTCCAGTAGCAAGTCCACCTGTTAGCATGTTTTTGGGAGGTGGGAGGAAACCAGAGAACCAGGAAGAAAACCTCCACATATAGACTACAGACAATAACCTGAGGTCAGGAGCTGTGCGAATGCAAAAATAAATATATTAATACACAAGTTCTGAAACGAATAGACCTAATTTTTTAAAAAAATGTATAAAACCTCAGAAGGAAAAAAAAAACATGAATACTAATTTCACAAGTAAATAATAACATTCATAAAAATAAATGCACACGAACACATGAATAGGCTACACAAGTATAAATTATATATAACCAAAGCGATGCATGCGTAATTGTGTTTTGCCAGAATAATCTTTTTTTTAAATATAGTTTTTAAAATTTTTGAACAACTTTTTTGGCAAACCTGGTTCTACAGTAATATAGGGGTGGGGAGTATGTACAGTGGGTAGCGTTGTCACCACACAACTTCAGGATCCCTGGTTTTAGGGTCGCTGGAGCACCAGGGGTGAGTTTGAATTTGACCCGGCACTTTTCAAACTACTGGGAAAGTGGTGGCTCACTGATTAAAGGCTCTGGGTTACTTATCAGAAGGCCAAAGTTCAAGCCCCAGCACTGCAAAGCTACCATTGTTAGGCCCTTGGGCAAGGCCCTTGATGCTTTGTGTAAATGAGATAAATGTAAGTCACTCTGGATAAGGGCATATGCCATAAATGTACTTTTATTATCTGCCTGAGGAGTAAAATGCGAAATGGAGCCTGTGGGGTCGAAACAAACTACTCTGACGTTCATTAAAAGGTGTGTTATGCCCTGTTATTGTATCATAATCAGAGCCTGGCTCCATATAGCACTAAAAGCAAAATACATAGTCAGTCTGTATGATTTTATAGACAAATGGCCGATGTACCTCTCCTTCTCTGAGACAAAAAGATGTTGACAGACCAGCTTCCCAAGATCTGAGTTCCCAGGAAACAGACATGGTACGCATGTAGCATCAGCAACAATGCATGTCGCACCAATGCTTTTTCCATGGAATGTAACTGAGTTAACCCTAGTATTGTATAAAGAATCAATCACTGTGACATTGTGGGTTCTTTACTCTTTAATAAAAAATTATTTAATGAATATTTGCTTGATGTATGTTCTATTTGCAGTATATCTAGTTTAAAAATCATGAATAGCTCAAATTTTATTGAACATCACTAAAAGCATCACTTTCTGACCCACCACTTTTGGAGTAGTGGTACTACCAACCCTGCCTGGTTTGATCCTGTGATCCTGAGTCTGCGTCAAGTTTTTTCCTCATGTACTCCCTGTACCTGTATGGATTTCCTCTGGGTTCTCCGGCTTCCTCCTGCGCTGGCTCAGGTTCCCTGCCATGGCCTGTTAGGCTATATATGCCTGCTTCATGTCCATTGGTCCTGGGATGCTTTCACCATGACCCTGCTCAGGATAGACAGGTTACTGGAGATGAATGAACCTATAGAAAAAAATGAAAAAGTACAAAGCATGACAAAACAAATCGATGTGGAGTCACACCCAATCTGGCAACCCTATTCGCCAAGCTCAGGTTTCGGAGCGCTTTTAGAAACTGCAGTCAGGCGCTTCTGAGTTGTACAGTACTGTGAGGAAAGATTTATCAGGAGTGTATCTGTCTACTCTGTTCCATTACTTATAAACATATAGGGGTTTTTTTGTTTGCTTGTTTGTTTTTTTTTTTTTACAGGGACATTTAAAAAAAAAAAAAGCTGGCTTCAACCTTTGACTCTATCTACATCTGGCTAGTTTATGTTATTTTGGTGAAACAGATGCAGGATAGAGATTATCCCTGGAGAAACCTTTCTCAGAACACAGCCTAATAACTTTGGTGATATTTATTTCTATAGTGCAAAGTGAATTTCTAATCTATAGTGCGGCTGGATTACAGTGAAACCAAGGAGGCACTGAGGAAGTTTCAGGAGGCGTCGGGTCAATCTGGCAACCCCAGACAGGGCGCAGTGATTTGCAGCGTCTACTGTAGATTCGGAAAACAGAGTTTCAGTGGCAGTAAACTCGTAAACACGCGCAGGAAGAACCTCGGGCAGGAGGAGAACCATGCTGGGGAGGAAGAAGACAGGAGCGGGAAGGAAGGAACAGCCCAAAGCCTGTGAGCCGAAGATCCCTGGCCATCTGGGAAAATTCGGTAAGGAGATCAAAAATTTCTAATAAAACGTTTGGGATACAGCGATACTAAACAAGGGTTGCCATGGCTACGCTCCAACAATCATTCTTCCATACTACTCTGTATAACAATAGTACTGTTTATTCATACTGTTTACTAGGGCAGAGTGTTCCTGTTGAATACGGTAAGAAAGAAAAGAAAGAAAGAAAGAGTCGTGTTCATTACAGGTGTAAACATTCCGGCTTCGATATTTCATACCACTGAATCGGCTATGCGATTCAGTGCGAAACGATTCCGATTCATTCAAATATTTGACAGTAGAAGTGAATGTGCTATGGTACGATTCAATTTCGATACTTGATGATACTACTGCATCTGCTACGATACGATATTCGGTTTTAGGATCCTCCGATCAATATGTGACCAGCTATGTTCGTAAAGTGGAGTAGTCCAATAGTTCATTCGTGAACGACGATGAACTTATGAAGTCATAAGTTTTCGTACCGTATGCCTTGCAGAATCTGCAGAATGTTTGCAGGTTGCAATTTATTGTTTATTTAGCACACATGTAAATGTTACTCCTCAGGGTTTATATGAAAGAGAACCAAAACCACTTTCAATTGACTTACATAGGCGTTAAAGCAAGCTTCTTTAGTTTGTCCCATAACTGACTATATGCCAAATACCGTATATAGACGACGAATCTCGGCTCTGAGATTAGCTAGGTGATTTTCTGAAATGTTAATCATTAACATTAACAATTTAATCATTTTTTATTTAGTGCTGCCCTGAAGAAGCTATTTCACATGACAGATTTTTACACATAGTCCACACGACACAATAATAACTGAATTGACACACAAATGAACCAGTTCAAAAGTTTACACACGCTTGATTCTTAATGCCGTGTGTTGTTACCTGGATGATCAATGACATGATGTGTTTATGTTTTGTGATAGTTGTTCATGAGTCCCTTGTTTGTCCTGAGCAGTTAAACTGCGCGCTGTTCTTCAGAAAAATCCTCCAGGTCCTGCACATTCTTTTTGAATGAGATCCATCTTTTCACACTGAGGACTACTGAGGGACTCGTACACGACTATTACAAAAGGTGCAAACGTTCACTGGTGCTCAAGAAGGCAACACGATACAGTAAGAGCCAGGGGGTGTAAACTTTTGAACAGGATGATTGGTGTAATTTGCTTTTATTTTGTTTAAAGATCTTTTTTTTTTCATTTAGTACTGCCCTTCAGAAGTTACATAAGATATTTACATGTTTCCCAGAAGACAAAATAATAACAATTTACACCAATCATCCTGTTCAAAAGTTTACACCCCTACTAGCACGTGTTTAAACAGACCTACTCTGCATCTTACATGGCATAAACTTGAAGATAACTAAACAGACAACTTTGCAAAGATAGCAACAAAGATAGCGACAAGCTAACACTGCAAGATAGAGACACAGAGATTGTGGTGCTTACTACCCTGATGCCGGGTTGCTTGAACGTTTGTGAACATTTTCTACATTTCTGAATAAATATAACTTAAAACATCGTCAAGATTTAGGTGGGCAACAATTATTGGCACCGTTATGGAGGAAAATGGGGAAAATGTATTTCTCAGTACAGAACAGCTTCAACTCTGGGATGTTTGTGGATTTCCACACATGAACTGCTTGTGAGGTCATATTTATGCAGAAATGTAGGAAAAGCTTCTGCGATTTACTCTAGATTTTTTGTGTGTGACTGTAATACTACAGAAGACAACACAGGTAAAGTGGTTGCATTCGTCTTGCTGATATTACTGAAAGTATAGTGGAAGAAGCTTAATTAAAAGAAAGAGGGAAGTCTTACGAAATTGCTGAGGTGATGTGGAAAGACGAAATGTGTTCCTGATTTGTTTTCCTGCCTATGTAGTACTTGTTTAGTTAATATCCTGAGTGAAGAAAAAAAAAAAAAACCCAAAATATGTTCAGGTACTTCTGATCCTGACCCAGTTACACGGGTTCATAACCAAATGCTCATTTCTAATTAAGTATGATAATCAGATATTAATTGCTTTTGTGGAATTGAAGTTTTGTTCAACTTCTCGAAGACATTTGTAAAGTGTAAAAGAGTTACATACTTGCATAATAGCGGTATTTCGTTCTGTATTGCAGATGATAATAGAATGGGTCATTAAAAGGGTCTCATGGCTAGTAACAACAACTGTACAATATAATACATAATACTGTACAAACAACTGTCAAATATGTTTACAGTAAAGTACTATAATATCTTACATAGTATAAAATAAGAAATAACCCGGTACGCTTGCTGATTTGGCTGATGCTTTTAGAAGAGCATGGATACAACTGAGCTGAAGGTTAAGGACCCATCCAGAACAGTTTGGCAGTGCTGAGATTTGAACCTACATTCATCTGGACTGTAATGCAAGGCCCTAACCAATGAACCGTCACAACACGCTCCAGGTGTTTGCATTGCTTCAACCACTTCTGCCACTGATTTAACTTGCACTAAAAGATTACATTGAATCAGTGCAGCCTTCATGTTCTAGTTGTGGTGGCTCAGACGTTTACATCCCAGAAGTTTGTGGGTACAAATCCCAGTACTACCATGGTTGGCTCCTTGAGTAAGACTTTTCCTTATCCTGCCGCAGCCAAATAAGCAAATGTACTAAAGTATGTGTAACTTTTTATTATGTAAGTACAGTATTTACTGTAAATATGTTTTACTGTAAAAAAAAAAAAAAAATTACAGCCAATTTTTTCAGTGTAGCTTTCAGTGTAGGCTTTTATTTTTGACTTGCTTTCATTTTTCATGCACTGACCCTTGAGTGAGTGTGGGCTGCGGCTAACATCACGATATTTGCCTCTTCCTCTCTGTGTTTATGTGCATGTGTGTGGTCACATATGTGTGACCCTCACACCTTGTCCAACCTCCTTTCCATCTCTCATCTCTCATTCCAACTCACACCTCATTTACTCCCACATCTTTCAGCCTTTTGACCTCGCTCTCTCTCTCTCTTTCTCTCTCTCTCTATCTCTGTCTCATGCACTCCCTACATGTAATTTCCAGCTCCTCTGAGCTCTTCAGCTTCCCACCATGATTAGCCTTAACTCATCGAGTCAGAGGCCTATTACAGCCTACGGGGATGACGAACTTCTCCTTCAACCCACCACCCCCCACTCACTCTCCTCTCTATGGAGTTCATTGACCCCAAAAAGTCTGTTAAAACCAGCATCTGATGTATAATATACCATAGTATGTAGTATCTCTCAGCTGTAGCATTTTAATAGGATGCACAATTACGTATTGTTGTGGTTTCATCCATCAATGCCATGCCTCTTCAATACCCAGCATGCATTATGCCAATATATAATTGAACCATTGGGAATCCTGCGAGTAGGCACTCCTTCCTGCTAGCTTGGCACATGACATAAGTACACAGAGTGATGGTGATTCATCACAAAATGCTTTTGCCTTATATCATCAGAAGAGGATGTTCAAACCAGTCTACAGTGTCATTACTCTAAAAGTTGGCGTATTTACTGTCAGCCCTCAAATTAAATGATGACTAAATCAAGATCACATTTACAGCAAATGCAAATGAATGTACAGTAATTATCATAGCTAATGGCGTACTCATGCCTCATTTTCATGCAAATTTTGAAAAAAAAAAAAAGGTTAATAAAACTGTATTTCATTCGACAAAAATGTTATTTTTCACCAATAACATGTAATCTGCTCAGTTAATCCCCAATTGTATTTGCAAAGATAGCAACGTTTCAAAGATTATAAACGACATAGCTATTACTAAACATATTGCATTACTAATCCTGCTAAGCAGTGCTTGTTTTGTAAATACGCTTGAGAAATCCGTGCCGCAAAAGTTCTATATAGGAAAAACCTGGCAAGCTCCGAGGCCCAAACAGTACACAGATCAGTTCAGTAACCTGAATGGGCTGCCCAGACAATTGAGATAAGCTCCCATTTAGCACACACCTGAATGCAGATAACTTTTCTCAGGTATCTATAGCCGTGTGTTTGACTATATTTAGTCGGCAACTCTGAATACGACCCATTGAACGGCTTTATGAACATGGATGATCCAGTTATATCAGAATACAGAATAATGTAAAACACATCGCGATCTGTCCGAATAGCTGATGTGTAACAGGAGTAGATTTGATCTTAATCTATAAACGATAACTGTATTTGACCCGTGGGGTTTTGGATATCAAGGCTGCTAAAGAAACCACACAGACGGTAAAAACGCTCATTATATAGTCACACTCGACAATGTACGTTTATACACAATACACATTGTAATACATTCATATTATACACTCAGAGGCATGAAAAAAAGTGTATGGAATATAATATTTTTAAATTAAGGCCTAGAAATGTTAACAAGTAAGTAAAGACTGAAGCATCATGTAAAGTAAGTTAATATGGATTATACCACAATGTTGTTGCATTTATGAATATTATTGGTCAGAAGCTGTTGATTAACTTTCCGTACCAGCTGTGCTGACATTAATTCCAGCTGCAAGGCAAATCACAGGTTAATGCCCTCATTATAATGCGTATCATTTCTATAATAAAAACTTATACACGGGCTTGTATGTCTCCACGTAAATGGATAAAAACGTAGGTGTGAAATGTTGATTTTAGACATTTATTGTGCAGTTGTGGAAGGAGTCTCCAGTGTCAGTTCTTTGTAACAATCAGATGTAAAACTAAGTTTTCCACCATGGGAACGTTTTTTTTTTTGTCTTGTTAAACTCAAGAGAGGGAAAAAGAAAGGCTAGCGAGGGGACGACAGATAATAGACATGCTGTCAAGAAGCTGTGTTAGATGTATTAACATGAACTGCGTTCTAATCTTAAATTATCTACAGTTACTTAACAATTTTGTGTATTTTGCAACAACAACAAAAAATTTACCCCAGAGTGTACATACTCAAATGTGTTAAAAGAAGACGTGTAATATTTTCAGTTACAGAGTGCAGTCATTTGTAATGCAGTTTTGTGTAATAGGAGTAAGGAATTTGGTACATATTTAATTAAGTTCTTATGCTTACTCAGCTTTTATCTGTGGAAAACTGTCGCATGGGAGCAGATTTTACACTAAGCAGGCCGTAATGTCTGAACTGACCTTTCACGCCTGTTTAATTGCAGCATTTAATGTTCTCATCTTCAACATTTTAAAACAAAACAAGAAACACCACACATTTCCGCAGTGTCGCATTGGGATCGAATTGTCCTTATTTTTAGCATTAATTAGAGGTTTTGCGTTCGAGAAAGAACGATGCCCAGGAAGTAAACGAGCCACGTGAGGGTGAGAGGAACAGATAGTTCAATTTATAATTTTAGAGACTGGCAGGAAAAGATCTTTCTCTAATGGATGGTCATCGATTCTGACCAGTTATTTATGGTGTTTTTTAATCGGTTGGAGAGAGTAATGCTCTCTTATGGCAATCAAATTCAGTGTTGTTGTTTTGTGTTTAAGTTTAACTGATCCCAAATCCCAAAGCAGATGGTGCTCTATTAATTCTCAGAAGAGCAACATCATCCTCTGTCCTGAGCTATCATAATATATTAATATTACTAATATATAATAGTATATTAATATATTAAATAATAGATTTCTTTTCAGTACATTCTGAGTTCACCTGGACTGGATGGTGAAGCTACAGCGTCCTTTCTGTGCTTAATTTGATCATATGATTTGTATCAAACTCTACTCAAGTATCAAACTGACCATGGTGCAGTTAGGCTCCTTTAAGAGACACAAAATTCCTAACCACACTCGTAACACAGTTATATTATATTACGGTTCTTTTATCCTGTTTATCACATCTGACCATCTGAGCAGGAGGAAATGGCAATTGCAAGTCCATTGTTTTTGGATTTTTTTTAGAACTGCAGTGTTCAGCTCCGACTTTAAATCCCACGAGCCAGTTCTGCTGAATATATCATTGGGTCCCGTGAAACAGGGGGATAAGCTAACACACCGCCCTGATTGTCTTGATTAGTATTTGCAACTTTCTCCAGAATTCAACACGACCGTCTCTTCTTCGACGAGTTAAGTATGGTGGGGGTGCACAAACTTTTTTGCATTCGCTTTGAATGTCAAAAAAGGAAAAACAAGCAAACATTGACCTCTTATGATTGCAGCACAGATTGACTTTATATGTATAAAGAATAAAAAAAAAAAAAAAAATCCATTTGCTATGATGGAAAATCTTAGGCATATTTATTGTATGTGATATCATGATATTTATTGGTATCATTAGAGCTTTTATTCCTTCTTTCCATCCATGAAATCAAAACCAGATCCAGTGTTAAATGATGGATTCAAAACATACATATTTTTCCTAGTTGTATTAAAATTGCATTTGGATTGCAGTTGACAGTCATTTGATTTAGAGCCAGACTGATAGAATTCAAGTGAACGGTCATTTTGGTCTTTCACTCTAAATGCACTAATTGCATTCTTTTAAAAAAAATTATTTTCAGTACAATACAGATTTCAGAGTTCTGGGGGGAACGGGGAGTTTCCTGTTAGTTATTTTGTGTTGTCCAAAATTGTGCATGTGGCACATGGCAATAAGTGATTATGTAAGTTGCTATTTTTAGAACTATGATGTAATGTCGCTGTACTTTTAGTATAAGGCGTTTCAAGACGAGACAGAAAGAGAGAGAGAGAGATAGAGACAGAGAGAGAGAGATTGAAATCATCCGCAGACTAAAAAAGGAATGGAGATTCTGTCTTAAGTCCTGTTGTGATCTGCATTGCCTGCATGTTTTCACTTGGCAGTTGCTCGGGTAAAGCCATGAGAGGCCTCTAGCTAGAGCACAAACTATCTCTCTCTCTCTCTCTCTCTCTCTCTCTCTCTCTCTCTTTCTGTCTTTTTCTCTCTCTGTCTTTCTCTCTTTCATTTGCAACTTTCCATTGTCATTACTCAGCCAAGCTGCTTTACTGGGGCATAGTGACAAAGCGTGCTAAGTAAGAACCTCTCTTAACCATACACACAAACACACAAGCTTATTTCCTACACACATGCGGTGGCCTAGATGTCGGGGAAACGTTATCAGTGGTCTGAGTCCAGTCTGTGGTTGCTGTGGTGAGGGCAGTTTTCTCTGAAACACTGCTGGCTGTTGTTCAAAGGTGCTGGGAAAGATTAAGTCCTTGTGTGTGTACCCTTTTTTTTATTTCTCGCATTGTTTTGAGTGTGAAATAGTCCAGCGCTTTTTCTTTTTTTTTTTTTTTAACTCTCTATCCATCTGTAACGTATGTGTGATTACCAAAGAGAAGAATTTCAAAACATTTCCCTGTAGCGAGAAAAGAATGTCAAAAATCTCTTGAGTCAAAAGACACTTGGACGTAAGCCTGTCCTGATTATTACGTTATCGGCTTATCGTATGATATATACGCATGGCCTTGATTATTTTCACTGACCTCGATATTGCCCATTGTGTCTACTTGCGTGTTTTTGCTTACGTGAGAATGAATGCCACCAACATGCAAGATATTAACAGCGCACTAAAAATGTTTTTTGAAGAAGAAAAATCTAGAAAGAATAGTTCTAGTGTTTCAAATAATCCAGTCGTAGTCAGTAATGTCGGGGATCGAGCCGCTTAAGCTGTGTGAGCTTAAGCTGAACAGTGAATGGACAGCGGGAAACTGGAGCGCTTTACAAGCGGCTTAATTAACTCACCCAAACGCATCCTGTACAGATTAATCAGACATTTACACACAGCATAAACTTAATATTACAACTCGCTTCTGCACAAAACAACGTGAATGCACAAGTGAACTTAAGTAAGGCGCTAGTCAGAATGTTAAGTCACGTCGCGAATACGCTCTTTCCGTAACCACGCACTAAAACACGGACAATGAATAACTAAAGCATAAAGAATTCACTATAACATATTCCAATGTCTGAATATTCTTAATAGTTAAAGGTTCATCGCTCTTTGAAAGGGTGTACTTACATTATCCTGCAATTATTTTATCGTTATATCAGTGGCATAAAATGGTCTTAAATTACAATAATATTGTTTATCGCAATTATTTCTGGGACAGTATATCGCCCGACAAAGGTGGACGAGGTGGGTAGTAACATTTACTTCAATACATCTACTTGAGTAACTTTTTGAAAGAAAAAATAAAGTACTTTTAAGAGTAGGTTTAACTGGCCATACTTATACTTTTACTCAAGTTCATTTTTAATCACAGAAATGTACTTTTACTTCGCTACATTCGGTAGCGTTCCTCTGTTTCTGTTAAATGTTAATGAATATATCTAATTTTAATAATTAGTTTATAACACGTATCATGAGGTCGCGAGTCTCGCCATACGCTGTAGTGGTCTGAATGTGTCCGCAATAACCACGCGCTTTGAAGAGGGGGAAGAAGCGAGCGTGTACACACACACACAAACATGCTAACACAAACATGCTAACACACTCCCTCGTTCTACACACACTTTCTCTTCTGTTCTGTTCCACAGTCAGTTCTTTTGTTCTCTGTCGTCTTGTTTAAATGCAGAGAAGTTCGTATTGTTAACGTGTTGGGAAAATGTTTGTTTTTTGATGTGCGTGTGAGATTTTGTATTGAAAATGACAGGTTGTGTGTTATTGTACCCATCACAGGACTGGGATATGCTGCTTCCCCTTAAACCCAGGTTTTATATCATATAAACAGACAGACTCTGAAGGAGAGGTGGGACTTACATTTCTCCATGCAGTCTGAGATTCAGGATTTTCCCTTCATTTTAATCAGATCCGAAGTAACTAGTAACTTGCTACTTGAGTAGTCTTTTCATTGGATACTTTATTACTCTTTCTCGTCATAATTAACATTATTACTTTTACTGTTACTTGAGTAATTATTTTTCTAAGTAGTTTTACTTGTACTTGTGTAAAAGTTTTGGCTACTCTACCCATCTCTGTTTACAAATACGTTTGATTGAAGAATTTATGAAGTCACATGTCGCGTAAATGTTTACTGACGTTTCCAAACATTAGATTTTCATTAAGTAAATTTCACTGTAGCTCAGTGGGTTTTCTGGCCTTTTGTCAGTTCAGGATGCGTCCTGGTAACGTTAATCCGGATTAGGTTCAAAAATATTGCAGTATTCCTTTAACATCTGTCTCTGGGGCTTGTTCTTCTCATTTATCTCGTTACTTTCCCCTTTTCCTTACCCGGCTTCATACTTGTGCACCTACTGTGCTCTCGTCCTCCTCTCTCTCAGGCCTGCTGCTTTGTTATGGACATGAGATGCGAGACGTGTTTATATTCACTGACCTTCAGCTCAGACTGCCTGAGGAGCTGTTTTCTCCACCTGCACTAAATAACCAGATGGCAGTGATTTCTCTGGTGTCCTTAGCAGATTTGTCTCCGTATCTGTCTCCAGTAAGACGGGACAGTAAAGACAGACGGTTTTTGTACAAAAGCAGCAGAATCTGTGAAAAGGGCACATTTTTTTGGTACTATTTTGCATCTCTTTTTGTTGAATAGCAGAAAGGAATGAAGAAGCTTTTTTTTTTTTTTTATCTGTACAGCAGTCCTTTTACTAGATCTTGCAAGGAGATATCCAAAACAGTCTTTACTAAAAAAAAAAAAAATGTGGAATTTGTTCTAATGCCCTAAATATTGTATTGTATAAAAGTCTTAGCCTTCCTGATAAAAATCTATTTAAAGCAGATTGGACAGAGAAGTATGCAAAGAGAAGACTTAGTGAACTAGGTCACATGACGCACCATGACGAAACAAAATGTAACCTCTTCACATTGATAGACATTGTTTACAGCCATGAAATACTCACTAATGGTTAAACGTTAAAAGTTAACTGTTGTTGCCACTCAGTCATGTTCATTGCCTTAATAAGGAAGGAATTTTATGTAACTGGATTTTCACAAATAGTATTTACTTGAATAATACCGACTTGCACTATACAAAACATAAGCCCTGCATCCCAATTGGCATACTATCCATACTAAATAGTACCCGAGATTAGAACGAGTGTGTCCCAAATCGTAGTATGTTGAAACGAGTATCCCAAAGGTACCCGGATAGTCTACTGTTTCCGGTAGATTTTTGAAGTGTGGATCCGTGGACACTTTTTCAGCTAATATTGCCCACAATCCCTGGCGCGAGGGAGGAGTTTTGTGACCATTTGCTTCGCCGAATTCAAGGATGCATTTTGGAGAGGTGTAAATGAAATGTGGAAAAATAAATCAAGTGAATGATGAATTAAATTATATAGTATAAATTAATAATGAATGAAGAAATTCTGAAATGCAGCGAGGAGTCTGCGATAGAGTTCTCTTCCGGGCAACAACGGTCTCTTCCGTTACATGACAGTATGTCCTAGTACTTGCATATTCTTTTACTACACACTCAAAAGTATGTACTTTTTCTTCACAAAAAAAAGAGTACATACCTGTACTTTTAGTACATAGTATAAGTATACCAATTAGGATGCAGGGAATGATTATGGATCAATTTCTGGAAGCATTATTATGTTTTGTTAATTTATATCAGGCTTCAGTTTATGCAAAATGTATTCCATGGTATATTTCATTTTTCTTTTCATTTCATTTCATGCTGTAATAGATCTTGTCACTTGTGAGTCCCTGAGTAGTTTTAGCCATTCCTGCAAAGCAGTCAACATAATGCATCGTAATGGAAATATAACACATTGGTGGATGAGATTAGAAAATATATCAAATGCAATCTGATACCGATGCAGGTTTTCAGACCGTTATTAGTCCTGACAGTGATACTCAGTATCTCTACGGTAACTATTTCCAAACTTCATGAAGTTCATTTGACATTTACTTTACAAATAATCTCATCAAGCATCTGTTATGTTTGTGTCAGTGGTCTGAAGTGGCTGATTTAATACTGCAGTTGTAAAATCTCCAAACTGACTTCCAGTCCAGATCTTAATTGTGCTTTAATTTCATTATTGTGCTGAAACGGTACTTTATACCACTTAGTTCTTTTCGCAAAGATACAGCATGATGAATCCATTTCTGTTCCGCTTTTTTTTGAATTGTCCATTGATTAAAATCTTCAACCTGATAACAAAGTTTCATCATGCTTCACCGAAATCCCAGAACATAACTCCAGACTTTCAGCCAGTGGATTTAATGCATTCCTAGCGGAGCAAAATATCTGATGCTTGGCCTTTCTGCAGTAAATGACTAAGTTAACTTCTTAGCTGCAAGACCATTGTACTTTCACTCTGGTGCCAGATGAATCCACCAGATGCTCAGTAAGGATTTGTCTAGATTTCTTTCCATCCCATAAGAAATGACCTTTAACAATTGTCCCTCAGATGGAGACAGTTTTTTGGGTGTTTTACTGCATTTGCTCTCTTGATTTTTTCCCCTGTTTCTTGATTTCTTTGACAGCTTGAACAGATTGATAATCCACTTTACTGAACTATTGCTTTCTGAATTATTTTTAAATAAAAGCTATAACTTTATGTCTATTAAAGCAGTGGTTCTCAAACTAGTCAGGGCTCTGTGAGGCATAGCCAGGGGGTCCATAATATTTCTTTTATTAAAGTGGTGGAAATCACAACCAACATTATGAAAGTTATTATATGTGGGGGTCCAAGCACTAACAGCCAACTCAGACCTAATGTGTGTTCTATTGGTTCAGGAACGGAAAGCTGTATGGCTCCAAAAACGTATTATTTAAAAAAAAAAAATGTAAATAATTTTCTTGAAATAAATCCATACTCAGGGGTTTTTCTGGTTACAAAACATTTATTTTTCTGGTTACTAAACAATTGAGAACCTTTATATTAAATTGTGTTGTAAAACCCTTCCTCATGGTAGTTCAGTCTTTGAAAATGCCATCTGTGTTAACCTCCACCATGCGATTTGGCTAATCAGTGGTATATTAAGTTGAATCTGGTGCACTGGTGCTGTAACAAATATTCTATTGATGATGTCGGTGTACTTTTATATATAAAAGGTAATGTTGTTTAAGTTAATAGAGTTAATGACTACCAACACTACCTTGATGCCTTATTATAATTGTAAGTAGTTATGGTAGTGGCTGGTCCAAAACTATTCAATTGTAAAGCGTTCTCTGTAGAATTGATTGTATATTAAATTAACAGCACATTTTTAATGCAGTATAAACTGGTTAAAAGGATCCCTCCAAAGTTGAAATGAAACCTGCACCACAGCTGAGCAAGGATGAGTGAGTGGAGGCTAGTAGACTGATGGAGTGGGAGAAAGATGCCAATAAACGCTTTTAGGGATCCAGGAAATTTTGTATGTCTAGTCCTGGAGTACACTCTGCTCTATATTATTACACTATAATTATGTATTTAAACAATCTAGAGTCTGTAGAGTGGTAAGGCTTCAGTGTAATCACTAACATTTCATGCTAAATGTAATTGACAAATTACCACCTCCTGATGATGACTATTTTCAAACCGAAAATGTTCCATCTAAACCTTTTTCTGCTGATTTTGCGTCTGTAGTGTAGCAAAATTCTTGCTTGTCAGCCATTTATTTCTTGGTCAGAAGTAAAACCATGGCTGCATCTGGATACTACGCCGCTTTCGCAATATACACCAGGCTGTGACCAAAGAATGCAAAAGTGTCCAGCATTCCACGCTTCATTGTTTATCAGGCTTTAACAATCATCTTGCCATGTTTTCCACACTACTTGTACTAAAATTATGAGAAGTAGACCATTTGAGATCTGGGTATCTCTGGATTGTTAGAGTTAAGTACAGTTTGGGGATTTAACTAACATGGTCTCATACACTTTCAAACCCAATTTGGAGGGTTTTATATATAATATAATAAATGATTGAAAATAAATAAATGATAAATTAAGGATCGAAGAAGTTACGTTTTGGACCAGCTATTACCATAAGTACTTAGAATTATAATAAGGCATCAAGGTAGTGTTGGTAGTCATTAACACTATTAACTTAAACATTACCTTTTATATAAAAGTCTACCAACTTCATCAAGAGTATGGATTTATTTCAAGAACATTATGTATATATACAGTCATGTGAACAAAAAAGTACACCCCATGGAAATTTTTGGCTTTTCGGACATATTTGGACAAGGAAACATTTGATCCTCTTTGAAACAGTGCCTATTAATGAAGTTGATTCACTCTTCATTAAAGTTGATTCACTCTTCATTCACTCTTCATTACTACAAAATTGACATTTTGTAGTAATTTTCACAATTTACATTAACAAAAAACAGATCAGTCACATGGAAAAAGTAAGTACACCCCTACATTTATCACACTTTCAAATCCATAAAATTAGAATGCGGTGTTCAAGATTGGGTTCTAGTGATTAGAACCTGCTTAGGGCGTGCAGGTGGAACCTGTCTTATTTATACCCCTCTCACATCTAGTGTCTGATGTTCCCTTTGTTATTGAGGTGTGTGGTGTCATCATACCAAGATATAAAAGAGTTCTGTAAGGCCTTCAGAAAAAAAGGTTGTGGATGTCTATGGGTCTGGCAAGGGATTTAAAAAGATCTCCAAATTAATTGAAATACATCGTTCCACTGTAAGGAAAATCATCTACAAATGTGGGAGATTTCAAATGACTGCTAATTAGTCCAGGACTGGCCGTCCTAGCAAATTCAGCCCAAGAGCAGACTGTCTGATACAAAAATAAGTCTCCATGAACCCCAAAATTTCATCACAGGATCTGCTAGTAAGTGCATGTGTCTACAATCAGAAAGACATTGCACAAATTTGACCTGCAAGGGAGGCATGCCAGGAAAAAGCCTTTGCAAGACTACAGTTTGCCAATGAGCATATAGGCAAAGGCCTTTTGGAATAATGTGCTATAATGTGAATAATGGACAGACGAATCAAAGATAGAGATGTTTGGCCACAGTAACAGCAGACATGTTTGGTGCACACCAAAGACAGCTTTTCAGGAGAAGCACCTCATACCAACTGTGAAGCACGGTGGTGGAAATGTTATGGTTTGGGGTTGCTTCGCTGCCTCAGGGACTGGACAGCTTGCATTCATTGATTCAACTATGAATTTTTCATCATATCAAAGAGTGCTTGAAGATAACGTGAGGCCATCTGTCCGAAAGTTGAAGTTGAACCAAAAGTGGACCTTTCAACAGGATAATGATCCTAAGTACACTAGCAAATCCACCAAGGAATGGCCTATGGATTATGGAATGGCTTAGTCAAAGCCTGGATTTAAATCCATATTTGGATATTTTTTTTCCAAATATGAAAAAAAAAAATTCCATAGGGTGTACTTGTTTTTTCACATGACTGTATATATATATATATATATATATATATATATATATATATATATATATATATATATATATAAAAATCTGTGTATCATATGTATTCTTAAATTCTTAAAATACACACATGGATGAACTGGGGCTCAACTGAAATTGTTGATTTTTAAACTGAGACTGTACAGCATGGCATGGAAAATGGAAATTCCTTTTGGCTTAATGATGGATGGATGGTGAATGATGTCTACTGTACCGTCTGGGCCGGTTTTAACGCCATGTTCATCTCCTGCCTCAGTAGCGTCCAAAAACGTTTCACTTCTTTGAGCTGGCATGTGCTGCTGAACTGACTCTAAACTGTATGGGATTGGATATCGATGTGCAACCTGCACAAATTGGGCTCATATAGTGTGAAATATTTTCTTCCAATTGGTGTACATTTTGGTGTTTTTTTTTTTTTTTAAAGTATCTGCCATCTGTTTTTTCCACTGTTCCAAGCCTATGCAACCCCTAACCAGTTCACACCACAATGAATTGTTACCACAGTTAGAGATAAGGGCCAGGGCTAGCACTTGTTCCCTTTCTTACAATTTTATTTGCAGATAAAGGTGCCTTCCAGCAAGGAAATTAACCAGGAATGGGTTTGGGAACTACAGGTTTAGTACCAGTATATCTGGGTGACTTGATTGATCTGATAAACTGACGAAATCTGCCAGATCAGTGAAGAAACATCTTTGAGGTTTTAGCACAGGTCGAATGAGTTTGGTTGTTTAGTTCTTTGCTCCTACAGAATCCGGCGGTTCGGCGTGAACGTCTCTGCGAAACACATCACCATATCCTATCCATCAATCACACTGCAGTCTTCCTGCCTCTAAGATCTAATGGAAGTTCCACTTGACCTGCCAGGGCCAGTCCGGTTTCTCATCTTCCCTTACTGAATAGCAATTTCTTTTCTTTCCACATCACCACAACACTAATGTGACAGCTTTTCAAAATACAAAAACACACGCGCAAATACCTTTTCTCCTCTGACAAATGTTATGTTATTTTTACTCGACTGCAGATCTAATCATAGTCTCTCTCTCTCTCTCTCTCTCTCTCTCTCATAAACACACACTGACTAAATGCACACACTAAAGTTTTTCCTCACTTCTTCATTAAACCTTTACCCCACTCTTTTCTTGTAGGATCATGCAGGATTGAGTCAAATTCATACACCATACTCTGTTTTTTATTCTCCCACAGTCATTACAGTATTTGACACACAACAGCCTAATCTTGTGAATACACCTCATCTCAGTCTTCCGACTTCTAGCACATACACTGACCACTGACCTACTAATGCTCCAATGTGTGCGTGTCTGTTTTTGCAAAAGTGTGTATGCCGAAACCCAGCTGTGGTAATAATGTGTGTGTCAGTGTTGGGAAGAGCTCTAACTACTGACACAGCACTACATAAATGCAGGGTAATTTTAAAGACAGCACGTAATGAGTGTGTGTGTGTGTGTGTGTGTGTGTGTGTGTGGTATTGTCTTATAGGATTTACTACTCATAGCAGGTGTGCTGGATACAGACTTCTTGTCTCCTGTAAGAAACACAACTTAGAGACAGAGTTTAGTGGAGAGAAGCGACGTCACATGGTTCCTCTTCTTTTTATTGGGTCAAAATTAATAATGTAAATAATGTAAATGTAATAATGTAACAAAAAAATTAAATGATTGTGTGTGTGTGTGTATATATATATATATATATATATATATATATATATATATATATACACACACACACACATCAATGTTATACACTTTATATTACACTCACATGCTTCAATGAATGAAATTAATGTAATATTCTTTTAAAAATAAATAAGCCACAGAAATTAATTTGTATTTTTATTGAGATACAATATACAGATAACAAAAATAAAAGAAAATGTAATAATATCATTATATCATAATAATATAAAACTAACAACATTTTGCTTTTATATTATATTGTATTATATTATAATATATTATATTAACTTAATTGTTTATTTATGCTTATTTTGGGGGGTCTTATTTGTCCTGAAGCTGTTTGTAGCACATAACAGCCTTTTCCCTGAGTGCAACAACAGTTTTTTTTTTTAATTATTTGAACTTTGGCAGTTGTTCTGCTAAAGCTCACATGAACCACAGAATTTTCTGGCAAAAATCATACAAAAAGCAATGTGGAAAATGTTGTAAAGTAAAGGATATTTTTGTAAGATTTAAGATTTGTATGACACGTGCTTTTGTAAGATTTAATGTTTATTTGACAGAGATTTTTTCCCCCTCAAGGTTTCATTGTGTGTGTGTGTGTGTGTGTGTTTGTGTGCGGTCTGTCCACAGGCCTGCTGGACAATGAGGACGTGCGTGTAATGCTACAGGGCTCCAGCATAGTGAAGGTGCGCTCATCACGCTGGCAGAAACAACGCGGCTTCCGACTGCTGGAGGACTGTGTCACCGTGTGGTGTGAGTCTAGCAAAACCTCCCGCAAAGCCAAGAGACGCCAGAGCTGTGAGTGTTCCACGTACGCACACACACACACACACACACACACACACACATTGTTTGTACTTAACTACCTATATGTAATAAGAAATTTCTACACCACAAGAAAATAATTTTTATAGCAGTATCATTGCTATAAACATACAGACAATAATGCGCTTTTACATTGACCCAATAGAAATAACAATAAAATATATGCAGATCCTGGTGTGTCTCACTAAAATATTTTATTGGCCTCAGAAGAAAAGAATCAGTGTTATTGAGTAAGTGTTGTTACATTTGGTCAGCATGACTTGTTATGTTTGAGAGAGAAAGCCACATTCCAGTGCTGTAGGGCGGAATTTACATACAGTAAGGAAAGTGAAAACATCCTCTCTTATCAGATGTAGGAGGCAGAGAGGCATCACTCATCAGCGGTGGTTATAAAAGTAAACATTTCCAGTAACACAGCCACTACTGCTTCGCTTTCCCAAGCACTGATGTAATGCCTGCAAACAGTGTTTAACTGGGTTTGTTTCTAGCTAACGTCACACCTCCTCTGAGTTCTGAAAGTACTACGTGCTATAGGATGAGGAGAATGAAGGAATTAGGTTTATACATGGCTTATACAACGGATCTGCATAATCTGAAATTCCAACCGGTTAATACCGTAGCTCTGTTGAATTCTTTATTCTGATTGGTCCAAAGGTGTTGTTTATCATGGATGCTCTATGTAAATAGATTTTAAAAAGTGTGTCATTGTTGATATCGTGAACAGTTTTCTGCCAGAACAAATTTATTTGCAAGGAGTCTCCAGTGTCAGAGCTTTGTAAACATCAGACATCAGGCAGTTTCTGGCACAAGAATGTCTTCAAGAGAGAGAAAAAGACAAGTCCCTCCAGGATTTCCAGGCAAACACGGTAGAGGAGCTTCCAGTTATTCAAATTTACTGCAGATTTGTGATGTCATCGCAACATGCATTCATCCAAAGCCTTCTTCGATTCTCGCGTGTCGAACATGAGTACAGCTAAAAGGTCACATTTACCAACAAACGTCACTAAGAAAGACTGCGCAAAACAATATCATGCAATTGCAATTTCACCAATTCAAGTAGTTTTCTGCAAAAAAGCACAAAAAAAACTCCGCACGTTGCATCGCAAATTAAAGCCGCAGCAAAATCAAGCACTCGTGGCTGCAACAATCACAAAATAAACTTCGCAAAATCGTGTACGGACTGAAAAGAAAGGCAGGTATAATGTAAGTTAATAGGAACTAACTTGTTTTTATTGCTCCTCAACGTTAACTGTAACTAGAAACTGCAAAAATATGATTGTTGTTCTTTAATAAATAAAAAGTTGTCAGTGTTGGCAAATTGCTGTAGTACACGAGGAATAAAACACCATGTGGTTAACAGCACATCCCAAAGTGTTTTATTGGCACTCTTGCAAAACACTATGGTATTTATAAAAAGCTGGAATTAAAACGCAGAATTAATCGTAAGAACAATCATAACCATTCAGTTGAATGAGGGTGAAGTATTATGAATCTGTATACATGAAACCATTTGGACAATCCAAGGCAGGCAAATACGATAGCTGAGTCTCTGAAAATGAAAGGATTTGCTCCAAGATGCTCTCTGGCAGGTCTTGGACTTGAACTCGCATTCTTTTGGTCACTGGAACAGACCCTTAACCACTGATTTATCCAGTCATCCACTGTGGGGAAGCTTTTAACTATTTTGCCAACACGGAAAATATGATTCCATTTCGAAATCTGCCTACAAATAGTGATGATTATTTAGCGTCCATCTCACCAGCTTGAAGGTTTGTTCTATTTCACCATAGCCAGATAGGAAATATTCCGACGTTGGGTTTGTTTCTAAGAGTGTTGAATCCTGTTTGAGTTTTGTGTTGTAAATAAGGGCTTATGTTTGAGTGCTAAACACGAGGGAGTGCTTCTTATTTACTTTACAGAGCTGCACATGCACACTTTAGATAGGATAAAACTTGAGAGATGAAGTCATGCGTTTGGAGAATGTAACGTACACACTGTGATTTTTGAACCACACTGCAGTGCCACTTCCTGCGCTCTAACACTGAAGGAAAAATCTATAATCCAATCCTATAATACTCAAACAAATGAGCAATATTTTGACGTAAAAATGGAGCCAGTACACTTAAAAGCATCTCACATAGCATGGTCTTCAGAAGAGCTGACTCCTAATAGAACGGCGACGTTAAGATCATCTTTTACTGTCCATTTTGATGCTCGTTGTACCTTTTACCGAGGATCTTGTGCGGTGAAACATTTTTAAAAAAACCTCATCGTTGAATAGTAATCTTGATAAAGACATGCAATAATTTTATAAACCGAACTGGCACAGAATTAGTCAGCTTGTTAGCACTGCACTAAATATTGCCTTAGAGGTATTTCACTTACCTGGTACCTGTCTAAGGTTAGCTATAACTTTAGTAGCTAGCCAAGTTTGCTAGGCTAGTTTTATATAAGTAGAAATATTATGTCATGTAAATAAAAAAAAAAACAAGAAGTGCTCACAAGCTAGAAAACATTAGCATGATATATTGTGTAAACCAATAGCCATGTTTGACAGGTATAGATAACATAGCTAATAATTATGCCAAATAAAATTACATTGGACAGAAAGGTAGCTTACACTAGCTTGGTAAACCAGTAGCCAATGTCACTAAAAAACTAGCTAATACCAGGCTAACTATTATACTTTATAAATCTGTGGCCAACGTCACTAAAAAATTGACTAATATAAGCATAACTAATATACTGTGTAAATCTGTGGCCAATGTTTCTAGAAAACTAGCTAGCTAAATGTTATGCTGTGTAAACTTATGGACAATGTCATGAGAAAACTAGCTAATATTAGGTCAATTATTGTGCTAAACCTAAGGCTAAATGTTAGGCTAGGCTAAATGTTATGCTGTGTAAACTTATGGACAATGTCACTAGAAAACTAGCTAATATTAGGTCAATTATTGTGCTAAACCTGTGGCCAATATTGCTGTATATTTATGTGGTGTACTAACATACTTTCTTAGATTTTTATAAACACTACACTGAAAAACAAAACATTGTGAAACATGTTTTTTCAGGTCTAGTATGATTTAACACCAGCGCTAAATACAATACCTTTTAGACCACTAAAGCTAAAGTTAGCATCACTGATGCATGCGTTATTGGTCAGTCCCTCCAGGATTTTGCGATCACAGAAATGAAAGCAAAATCAAGCAAGCTCTGCAATATTCAGAGGAGCTTGCAGTGTTTCAAAGTTACCGCAGATTTGGGCCAAAACGCATCATGTGATGTAATCACAACACGCGTTCGGTCAAAGCCCTCTTCGATTCACATACGTCAAATATGAGTACAGCAAACAACACTGCGTAAGACCTTGCAAAACAATTTCATGCAATTGCAATTTCACTAATACCAAAGTATCACTATAAAGTACAAAAAACTCCAAATTACACTGCAAATTTCAAAAAAAGCCTCAGTAACGTCTAGCATTTTTGGGTGCAACAATCATTTTTTAAAAAAAAAATCTGCAAAATCCTTTACGGACTGATTGGTTGCTTATGGCGAGGATTCCTGGTCCCAGACACTGAAAAGTACAAAAGCAAGAGAAGTCAGAAATAGAATGTGCCATTTAATACTCTACTACATAACATACTGAATATTAGTTTTATGCTGGAAATGCTGCTTTAATTCATTATTAATGTTTCAAGTGTAAACATTTTACTGCTACAGTACAGCTAATTCACCCCTTAACATTACCCATAACACTATGCCTCATTTCCTCATTCACATCCAAAGTTACAATCAGGACAGGAGTTGAAGGTTGAAGCAGTTGAAGGTCCTCAAGGACACAACTGTGGCAGTTTGGTTGTGCTGGGATTTGAACTCACAACCTTCTGACAAGTGGGCCAATGTCTTAACCACTGAGGTACCGATCTTCCTGTAACTGCTAGAGTAGGAATTTCCTACTCCAGCCTACTGTTAGGAATCCACTCTAACAGGTCTACTGAGGATGTGATCTCTCACGTCCTACACGTCACCCACACCCACACCGACAGCAACAATGGGAACTAGGTGAGGCTGCTGTTTATAGACTATAACTCAGTCTTCGACACCATAGTCCCACACAGACTGGCCTCCAAGCTCAGGGACCTCAGCCTTGATGCTCCCCTCTGTGACTGGGTCCTGGATTTCCTCACTGGCAGACCACAGGTAGTGAGAGTGGGACAGTTTACATCCAACACCATCACCCTGAGCACCAGTGACCCACAGGGTTGTGTCCTGAGCCCCCTGCTCTACTCTCTCTGCACACATGACTGTGTGTCCTCTCACAGCTCCACTTCTATCATCAAGTTTGCTGACGACACAGTGGTTATGGGCCAACAACGAAGCCACCTACCTTCACGAGGTGGAGAAACTTGTAGCTTGGTGCCAGGCTAACAGGTTGTGGACTTCAGGAAGAGGCAGCAGCGGAACTACACTCCACTCGAGATCGGCAGGACTGGAGAGCGTGGAGAGAGTGAGCAGCTTCAGATACCTTGGAGCACACATCTCTGAGGACCTGACCTGGACTCATCACACTCAAGCTCAGGTGAACAAAGCCAGACAATGGTTGTACCATCTGAGCCTGCTGAGGAAATTCAGGGTCTCCCCAGCGATCTTGAAAACTTTCTCTATTGGGGTTATAGAAAGTTTACTGACTCAGTGTATCTCAGCGTGGTACAGAAACTGCTCAATCCAGGACCTGCAGAGTCCTGCAGAGATTGGTGCGCTTATCTGGGCTCATCTCCGGGTCTGCTCTCCCCTCTCTGCACAACATCTACACCAGGCAGTACAAGAGCTGCTAAAATCATCAGGGATTCCACCCACCCAGTAACTGTGTGTTCAGCCTGCTGCAATCAACCAAGCGCTTCCGAAGTCTGATGGCTAAAACTGAGAGGGTCAGGAGGAGCTTCTTCTCTAAATATAGTGTGTTACTACCCAGCTTTTGTAACTATTATTAGCTCTCTTTTTGTCAGGTTGTTTACTCAGGTAAACGTTCATTTTGAGTTCAGCCCATAATCTCCTCTGAGAGTGGAAAAACCTGAATACCTTCTACAAGTCTATCAAGGCTGCTTCATTTGAGCAACAGGAATGCTATGGCACAGACCAGACATTTTCACCCACAGCTTTCAGTCATACACAGTGGAAACAAACTTCTGAGAAAGCTTGTGGTTTGGAAAAAAGTGAAGCAAATAAAACCTCCTTTTTTTTGTTGTTTTGGCAGTTTCACTCACTCACTCACTCTCTCTCTCTCTCTCTCTCTCTCTCTCTCTCTCTCTCTCTCTCTCATGCACACACAAACAAACACAGGATCAAGAGGAGGCTTGTCTTTCCTAATTAAATAAATCCCTTTCTGCATTAGTAGTTAATCTTCGAGCTGTTTAATGATTGAAAATAAATGTGCAACTTAGAGGTAACATTATATTAACAGCTCCACCCCCCCCACCCCCCCCCACCCCCCCACACACACACACATACATACATGCTTTGCATACTTTTATGTGCACCCATTGCCAGTCCATGATAGGGTCATATGGTTTTCTAATTTTAATCCACTGCATTTATGTGGCCCTTTGAGAATTTATTTGAAATAAGGGGTTAAATGAGGTCAGGTAGTTATGACATGTCATAAACTCTATTTTGGTGGTGTACAGTATTAATTTCATGGCAGTCAGGTGATGATGACTCAGTATAATGAAAACCAGTTCTGACCAGAATTACACAGTCATTTAATACGTATTAACCAATACTACTTTTCTGCAGTGTCATGACGTGTTATCTGCATGGAGCTGACAGATCAACCTCACGGTGGTTACTAGTTCAAACTGTTTGACTCACTTCCTCATTTCTCATTTCATTAAAATGCTAAAAATAAATGTTCCTATATTAAATGTATATAGAAATATGAAAGGTGAAATTCAGATTCAACTACAATGTATTTTAATGGGAGGAAAGCTTGATGCTCAATGGCAACAGGCTTTTAATACATCGTTTTGGGTCCTACCGGGATGCCGTGCGTCTCTGTGAGTTAATGGGAGTGTGGGTAGGTGGATTTTGCAGAAAGAAAATACGGGTGAAATTTTATTATTGAATTACTGAATCGATAACAAACATGACTGACATCTCAAACTTACCAGCATCAGGCAGAGAAAGGACACAGCTACAGCAGTCGATCAGCAAGCGAATCAATAACAGTTTTACACAACTTCTATACCTTGTTATTTTATCTTTGTGATTGGTAAATATTTTAAATACAATTTCAAGTATTACTTAATGTTTGTGCGCGGAGTTTGCATGCTCTCCCTGTGCTTCTGGGGTTTGCTCCAGGTACTCCGGTTTCCTCCCACAGTCCAGAGACATGTGCTGTAGGCTGATTGGCATTTCTAAATTGTCTGTAGTGTGTGAATGAGTGTGTGAGTGTGTAGGTGATTGTGCCCTGCGAGCGATGGGTTGGCACCCTGTCCAGGATGTCCCCCGCCTCGTGCCCCGAGTCCCCTGGGATAGGCTTCAGGCTCCTCGCAACCCTGTGCAGGATAACCAGTACAGAAAATGGATGGATTGATGGATGGATGGATGGATGGATGATAACGTTATGTTTTTGTTTGTTTATTGAAAGGTCTAGCCAGCTAGCTAGTGAAATGTAGCTAGCTAGTTAGCAGTTTAGCTGCTTTTTAGTGCAATATGGCAGAAACTACTAATTTTGTCAACCTCTTATGTATGAGGAGAGACTGAGAATTGATAACAGGAGGCCAGCCCAACAGAGGAAATGGATAAAACTGAACACACACAGATATATAAATATATAGTTTTATAACAGCCACCTGTGCTTCTCCTATTTAAAACAGCAGCTGCAGCAGGTTTCCTGGTATCTATAATTAATCCTATAACATAGCAGATAGCATAGATTTAAAACTATTGAGCCACTTCCAAATCAGTTTTTACTGTCAAAGAGTCTGTTTTAAATGGAAATATATTAATCTATAAAACTGCAATCAGACACCCAAAGGAAGCTGTTTTAAAAGTCACTTTTAAATGTATAGACGTTTTTGGCTACTGGAATCAAACGCATTATTGAGTTTTTATTCTCATAATACATCTGTAATACTCGGGAGACTACGTGAGAATGGCGGCAGATATACAGTGATTGTACGTTCTTGTTTGGGGTGCATCCCAAACCACATATTTCCAGTAATATATCACATATTACCAGCATATAATATGAATGTATACTATAGTTACCTCTTACTTGCAAAACTAGTTCTAGAAGAGAGTACCTAAATTCCTAAATCTTGCAGCTATAATCACTAAAATGAAAGCAATGGAATTTCTTTGCAGTGATCTGTTTAGCTCTAATGGTTGTCCCTCAGGGTGTGACAGTATGTGATAAATGTGGCAGCTGTCACAATCACTTCATTCCCCTCACTCTAAATGTAGTCAGTTTGTCATTGTCACCGACACCTTTACGGGAAGGTGTTACACATTTGGATTGGATTAGCTCTGCTCACAATTCTTCACACAAGTCTGACTTCATTTACACTAATGCACACTAATAATACAATACAACGTCAACACAAATTCAAGTACACTACTATGATATATCAAAATATAGTCATTACTAGATTTTGTGAAATCTTAAAACACACAACAAAGACACATGGATTGGATTGTTCAGAGCATATATGAAGGCGGCTGAAAGAAGGACATTCACCGTGTGCAGTTTTCATCTCCCAAATAAAGATATTCCATGTTAACAACATGGCAATAAGCATAAATGTTCCATCACTAAGTGATGGACTGCTGCAAAGTGACTATAGAAGCAATAGTGAAAAAAGAAATGAAATTAGTGTGTAACTTATGTAGAACTAATATTTCCTCATTATCAGTTTACTTGTGCATGCATGTGTCCATCAAATTATTCCTAAAAGCACATTTTAAGCTATTATGAGATTCATATTGAATATGTATTGAGTGAGAACAGACATGCCAGTTTCAGTCACCAAGCTGTGCTCACTGAGGTCACTCAGGTTTGCTTGTGTTGTATCTTTAAGGAGGAGATGACATTAATGCCTTGTCAGCACTGTTTGTCATGAGGAAAGCTTTTTGTCACAGCTGCTGGACTTCTCTGCTACATGGGCTGAGGACTACAGTGAGGGCAGAATTGCAATTTTGTGGGGTGTGTCTGTGTGTGTGGTTTAATTTTTTTTTTTAAAGGAGACACATATGTAGTCTCTACTTGCATGCATCATTTGGTCTCATCCATCAGTACATCATTTATGTACTGTACGAGTAATTTCCAGTGACATTGCGTAAAAGCCATAGTGGAAAACTACCCATACATATGCCAGGAATTAGTTTTGTTTTATTCTACTTGCCACCTCGTTTGTCCGGATGGCCTTCTACAAAGACATCATGTTTTCACAACATCACGTCTATTTGGGTGATCAACACTTGTAGCAATGTGATGAGTCTGATTGGCTGGTTCATTGGCACGCGCAACGAAAATCTAAAAACAGATAATGTTTTAAAAGACTGCATTGCCTCCGGTCACTGACTGTATCTCAATCTACATACCAGCGCGCTAAATGCTACATCAAAATTGTACACCGCCATAGGCTCCTGTTACCATGGATGCCATATTATTTTACTACACTATTTAGAACACTACAGGGTGTCCCAAAAGTGTCCATACATAGGGGAAATTAACACTTTTTTTTTTATCAAAATGTCTTCCAAAATATTTCATGCTTAGTTTATATTCCAGCGGGGGGAAATAAGTATTGAACATTATTTTCAGTAAATATATTTCCAATGAGGCTATTCACATGAAATTTTCAGCAGACATCAGTAATAACTCAAGAAATCCAAACATTAAAGTCCATAAATTAAGTTGTGTGTAATAAAGAGGAATGACACAGGAAAAAAATATTGAACACGCCAACTGAAATTTATTTAATACTTAGTGGAGAAGCCTTTATTTGTAATGCCAACTTCAAGATGCTTCTTGTATGAAGAAATTAATGGGCTGCAGTATTCAGGTGTGATTTTGGTCCATTCTTCAAAAAACATATTGAGCGTGAGCAGTGGAGTGCATTGCCTATTGTTTTCTCGCTGACGATGGTACCTGCTGCCTCCAAGTGTTTCTGGAGCTCTTTCCGAGTGGTCCTTGGCTCTTGAGGTACTCTTCTGACTATTCTTCTAACTCCCTGGTCAGAAATCTTGCGAGGAGCTCCTGTGTGTGGCCGGTTGATGACGGAGTGATGTTGCTTCCACTTGTGAATAATGGCCTCGGTGGTGCTTACTGGAGGATTCAGAAGTTTTGAAATACGTCTGTATCCAATTCCATCAATATGTTTTACAACAATAACAACAAAGGTCTTGAGAGAGCTCTTTGCTTTTACCCATCATCTTGTGTGACACTTTGGTAACAAAAAGCCTTTTTATATACCATCAATTTACTAACCCAGCTGATATTAATTTGCACAGATAGGATGTATAATTACTTATGGATTTCAGCTGGTTCCTTGCCTTACCTTGCCTTGGAGAACTGCTTTTTCTTAGCGTGTTCAATACTTTTTTCCTGTGTCATTACACATAACTTTATTTATGGACTTTAATGTTGTGAATTCTTTATTTTATAAGTGCAGACCATTTATATTTCCAGATTTCTTGAGTTATTACTGATGGCTGGTGAAAATTTCATGTGACTTTCGGGACACCCTGTAGTATGTAGTTGGAAACACAACCTTCAAATTACAAGCTCTCACTCGCTTTATATCCCAACAGGCTTTTTTTTTTTTTTTTTTTTTACTTGGCCTAATTATGAGATATTTCATTCTGAACTATTGGGTGTGCTCAACTTCCAGAGCACCCATGAAGCTGGCATCTATAGGACCATGTCTGGATAAAGCATCTGAATTCTGGATAAAGCTCCATTCTAACTGGATGAGGGAACACCACCTTAAGCTCAACTTGACAAAAACTGAGCTTCTTGTCATCCCAGCCTGCTCCTCAATCAACCACAACCTCACTGTACAGCTCAGCTCAACCACACTCAAGAACAGCCAGGAACTTTGGGGTGACTTTTGATGACAGCCTGACCTTCACACCCTCTTCATCTCCCTCCACTGGCTTCCTGTAGCCGCCCGCATCAAATTCAAGGCCTTCATGCTCACGTACAAGACCTTGTCTGGAACAGCACGCCCCTACCTCAACGCTCCCCATTGAGGCTTACGTTACCTCAAGCAATCTGTGATCGTTTAACAACCGACGCTTAGTAGTGCTTACTCAGCGTGGCTCAAGGTCCCTTTCCAGAACTTTCAAACTAACCATCCCTCAGTGGTGGAATGAACTTCCAACCTCAATCCAGACCGCAGAATCTGTCACTATCTTCAAAAAACAGCTAAAGACCCACCTCTTCCGTGAGCACTTAACTAACTAAAATGCCAACCCCCACATTATGTAATATATATATATATATATATATATATATATATATATACTTAGTCTGGCTCTTACACCTCTACTCTGCGAACTTTGCTTATCTAGAACTCAATTTAAGATCTTGTATAGTAGCACTACTTGTATTGTTCTCCGCTTGATATATCGCTTTGCTTGTATTTCCTCATTTGTTAGTCGCTTTGGATAAAAAGCATCTGCTAAACGAATAAATGTAAATGTAAATGAGTTCATACACGCTACGCTCTTCAGGCCTTCAGACCACATTAGAGAATCCTGTGTGTGTGTCTTTGTGTGAGTGAATGTAAATGGGATTTTTCTTTTTCTCTAGTGTCAACAGTTCAAAGAGTTCATTGTTACAGAACACTGCTGTCTGACACAAATCCCCGCTACCACAGACCGCAGACCAGCTTTATTAAGAATGAACCGAATTTATGTAGAACAGCAAGATTGTCGACTGATTGTGGAACAGATCTGTGCAGTAGTTCAGTCAGTATTGTGAGGAAAGTTGAAACTCAGCTGCTAAACAGATCTAGTGGGAGATGGGGCATCTATTATGGGACACACACAGTACACACATTTGCACACTGAAACCCGGACACTGTGTCCTTCCTAGCTATTCTTATTCCTAAGCTGATCAGTTTAGGACAAATGATGACTGACAGGTTTGGCTACTGTTGACTCCCTTACCGAAACTGTCAAAATGTGACAGATATGAGCTACGTACATATCCTAGTAAATATCTGCCTATCTATATGTGCTAATGTTAACTAAAGTAAATAATGTTGTCCATATTTGGTATAAGCTAATCTGCTGAAGACTTAAGTCATAGCTTGTTATGTTTACACTGATAGCATTTTTAAATTACATTATTACTCTTTGGCACCTTTCTTCTGCACTACCTGTCATATCAGACACTTCCATACTAGAACTGTGTACTGTTCGGCGCTACACTGTCACTTACTGTGCATATTGTCCTGTTTTAGTAGTATTGTACTGTCCTGTGTTGTGAGCACACGTCTGCACGTGCATTTTATGTAAAAACGTGTAGATCTTATGTAGTTCCGTGTCGTCTCATGTGGTTAGTGTGTTGTTTTATGTAGCACCGTGGTCCTGGAGGAACGTTGTTTCATTTCTCTGTGTACTGTACCAGCTGTATGTGGTTGAAATGATCAATAAAACCACTTGAACTTGAACTAATGAGCGACGTCAGTAAATACGGTAAGTCTGATATATTCTGATGACACAACTTCGACTTTTCAATTCCATTCCCTTCTTTCCCTCTTTCTCTCTCAGTCTGCGTGACGGAGGTGGAGTGTGTGCGGGAGGGTTGCCAGTCCGAGTGCCTGCGTCAGCTCGGCGATTCCGTTTCCGAATCTCGGTGCTTCACGCTGGTGTTTCGTGGAGGGAGGAAGAGTCTGGACCTGTACTGCTCATCGCCTGAAGAGGCGCAGTGCTGGGTCCGGGGCATCCGAACTCTCAAAGACCGAGTCGGCAACATGAGCCAGAAAGAGAAGCTCGATCAATATCCTTTCAGCTTTGCTTTCAGTTTGTAAATACTCGCGTCAATGGACTGAGAGGGAAAGTTTCGAATTAGTGACCTGCAGGTTTATCTGTTTTTTCTTCTGTACGTAGCAAGGCGAAAGTCCAGCCCCTGGCGGTTCCACTGCTTTGCAGTCAGATAAACACAGGGCTTTGCAACATGTGCAGTGAAATGCATTAGTCTGTCAAAGCTGTGGTTTAGTAACAGCAGACATAGCAGGACCTTGTCTTAAAGCCAAGTATAAAACACTCCACTTTTGCGTTGTTAAATATGATTAAAGGTGCAGTTTGTGAATTTTAAAAACGATTTCTAGACATACAATATTGTTATGCAGGTGCTATTTCCAGCCAACATTATTAGAGTGCTCATTTGACAGGTTCTACCGATGTTAGGCTGTAATGTTACAAAACGAACATCCCTGCAATGTTCTGAAAACGTTATGCCGTCATGGTTTGCTTTAAACATTGTTGTATTGTTAACTAAGGTTAAAGAAACGCGTGTATTAAGGTTCCTACTGTATTTATGAACATTATACAGGGTGTCGCAAAAGTCTGCATACATAACGGACTATGTACGGAAGCACCACTCGGTCGTGCCTTCGTCAATGGATGTCCGTGGACGTTCACTTCTCGGTCATGCCGCAACACTTCCAGTCTTTTTGAATTTGTTAATAGGTTTAGCAACAGTGTCGTGTGTGATGTGCTCGCCATGTTTTCTGTTAAGGTGCATGGCAACCTCGCAACAGCTTCCCGATCCAGCCGCGAGAATGATTTCGATACCTTCTTCTTTTGTCAAAGGCGTTCTTAAAGGCTATGTGATATATATATATATATATATATATATATATATATATATATATATATATATATATATATATATATATAAAATAAACTAAGTATGAAAAATTTTGGAAGACATTTTGATAAAAGGTGTTAATTTCCCCTGTGCATGGAGACTTTTTTGGGATACCCTGTATAAACACCTTCACCTTCCACCCAGAAAACCTGGCGTTTAACTTTCAGAACATATTCTACTAAACAAAAATGGTTTCAGACTTGTGTTTTCATTGTTTTTCTGGCCTAGAATTGAGCTCTTCCTCCAGCTGAAACAGCTGCTAGTTTCGTCCCATTGCTAAAAGGGGATTTAGAGGAAGCTGAGGAAAATTACAGATGACTTCTTAACAAGAGAGAAGTCATATCGTTTAATCCCTTTATTTAGATTAGAAATGGGTTCAAGTTGAATTCTCTAAGCATTGTACTGTAGAAGAACATTGAACTGAAATGTGTGTAATAGAGTGGATTTGTAAGCAGAAATGGGTCTGGTGTGTGTGTGTGTGTGTTGTGTGTTTATATCCTAAACTTTTGCCACTTGGATCCGAAGCTATCTGAGACGAGCCGATCTGAACCAGGACGGAAAGATGAGTTATGACGAGGTCCAGCACCTGCTCCAGATGATCAACATAAACCTGAATGAACAATATGCACGCACGCTCTTCAAGGTTTGTGTGTGTGTGTGTGTGTGTGTGTACGGCTGGAGTTATTATTGAAAATAATATTTGATTTCGAAACCTTTTTTGCCGCAAAGTTTGTCTTCAGTCTGTTTTCAATCACGTGAGGCTCGAAAACAGTGTTCAGCACGATTCTTTACGTGTATGTATGTGTTCAAACGTGCTACACCACGGTACTGTTGCCTTCTTGATTCTGATTGGTCAGAAGGTGTTGATGAATTTTCTACGTAGTAATGCGCTGGTTCTAACACTTTTTGGTTTCTGATAACGACTGTGCTATGTTCATGCGTGCTCGGTCTGTCTTTTGTTCTGTGTGATGTGTAGAAGTGTGACCGCTCTCATGATAACCGCTTAGACCCCGGGGAGATTGAGGAATTCTGTCGGGAGCTCATGAGACGGCCCGAGCTGGATGCTGTGTTTCGCCATTACTCTAGTAACGGCTGTGTGCTCTCCACGCCGGAGCTGCGGGACTTCCTGGGTGATCAGGGCGAAGGAGCCACGCTGGGCCATGCACAAAAACTCATCGATACCTACGAGTTCAATGACTGGGGTATACACACACACACACACACACACATTTAGTCATTGGGCAAATGCTTTTATCTAGAGAGACCTACAAATGAGGCAGAACACAAACCAGGTATTAAGCAGTTAGGGGAGCTTTAAATGTGACTATAAACGGATAAAAAGTGTGATTCTTTAATAAATAAAAAATCTTTATTGGAAAATAAACACTTCTGAGTAGTAACGGTAATATCTAGCTCATAATACAAAGTTGAAGGAAAAGGTTTGCATCCCCCAAGTTCCAAAATATCAAAACTGAAACCTGAGTGTATCCTACAACAAGACAACAAACTTAAAATGAACAGGAAGTTCGTTTGAAAAGAAAATACATGAATTTGAAATTGTCTGTCATTGACGCTAATCGGCCCTTTTGCGTTACTTCTGATATCGAAGGAACATCTGTAAAGCTTGACACAATACATGCCTTGTCACCCTGGGATTTAATGAAAAGGCTACGACATAGCTGGTAATGACTTTAATTACGTTATTTCCCCGAACACACTCATGAGGAAAAGGATTATGTGTAAGAAGGTTTCAGGGAAGTGGTGCAGGAAGCTGGTGAAGCTGGGAGCCGTGGGTGTGATGTTGTTGTTAAGAATTCTCTCATGTGTTGTTCAGCCCAGAAGAACCTGTTCATGACTCAGAACGGCTTCACCATGTACATGCTGTCAAACGAAAATGACCTGTTCAACCCGGATCACACACGTGTGTATCAGGACATGAGCCGGCCGCTGGCCCACTACTACATCTCCTCCTCTCACAACACCTACCTCACTAAAGACCAGGTGACTGGAGAGAGCAGCACAGAGCCTTACATCAGGTACGTACACACACACACACCCACACCCACACACACACACACACACTCATAACACCTGTCTCTCAAACCTGTCTATCATATTCCCCACAGTACATAAACACAATGCCATATGATCAGTGGACCTCACACAATCAAAACTTTTAATGCTCTAAATTAACCCTGTGTGTGTGTGTGTATGTGTGTGTGTGTGTGTGTATGTGTGTGTGTACGCGCTCAGGGCTTTGAATGAGGGCTGCCGCTGTGTCGAATTGGACTGCTGGGACGGTGATAAAGGGGAGCCTGTGATCTACCATGGACACACACTCACCTCTAAAATAGCTTTTAAGGAGGTCATTGAAACTATTGCTCAGTATGCCTTCAAGGTGAGACCAGCATTTACGGTCTCAAAAGGCTGTGGCAGTCAAAACAGAATGAACACACATGCTTACGTCTCTCTCTCTCTCTCTCTCTCTCTCTCTCCCTGTCCCTCTCTCTCTTTCTCCCTCTCTCTCTCTCTAGGTGTCTCCGTATCCTCTGATCTTGTCTCTGGAGAATCATTGCTCCGTGGAGCAGCAAGCCGTCATGGCTCAGCACCTGCGCTCTATCCTCGGTTCAGCTCTACTCACCAAACCTCTCAGCGACCAGACACTTAATCAACTGCCCTCACCAGAGGTTACACCAACCCCTCACCCCCCCCCCCCCACACACACACACACTTCTGACCAATCAACCCCTTTATCCTTATTTCTGACTGCTACAAAGTACCGACAATGTCAATACATGTTAATTCAACATCTCCTTACAGAAAACTTTCTCTGTTAATTAACATCACGGTCATTTTTTAAATTTGTTTATTATTAAGTGTAAATTGAGTGATCATCCACCATACAAGTCCCTCTCAATCAGCTGTTGCTATAGAAACAATAACATATTACACATAACGCGTTAACATATTATCATAACCTGTGATCTGCCTCGCACTACTGTACGGCACTAAATTAATCCACACCTTCTGACCAATCAAATTTAAGAATTCAACAACGGTGTGGTATAATACTGTACAGAATAAATAATTGCATGAATTTTCCACACTTCAGCTGCAAGAGTGTGGGTGGAAGCAAATGGAAACAAATCGACCGAGATGCTAAATGAATACGATCATCAACACTATTAAAGACAATCAATCTCTAGTCTGAACATTCTTTCATTTCCTTAATTATATTTCACTTTTTTTGCCACTTGATGTTGCGATTGACGTCATACATCATATTTTAGCCATTTTGAAAAACCTATCAGCACTAGTCTTTAAGAGGTGGCGTTTGTTATTGTTGCCAGTGTACGCTTGGATCTCATTTCACTTTCCACATTCGGTCAAAACCGTTTGAGCGTCGGGTCAAGTTCCGTCAATTCTGAAATAACGATCACTCTATAAGTCCCTAAAACGTCCGATTTGTGTTTTCAGGCGCTGAAGGGCCGGATCCTGGTGAAATCAAAGAAGCTGACTGGTCAGATAGAAAAGATGGGCAGCTCAGCTAGTTTCTCATCCTTCTCAGACGAGGAGATCAAGAAGGAGTCTGGGAAGGTGAGTCCTGTGCTGGTCTTACTGTAGTCCAAAGTCTGAATGCCCAGCATTTAATGGATGTTTTTGTGAAAGGATGCTGCTACATGTCTTTATGTAGCTGCACTGCAAAAAAAAATGAAATTGTAGCAAGTGGAAATAATTCGGATGTACAGTATGATCCCTGTATCCGTTGGGGAATGGTTCAAAGCCCCCAGAGGATTCCTGAAACCGCTGATAGTAGCCAACATTAAATACTGTCCTTACTTATGATAAAGATTAATTCATAAATTAGGCACAATTAAACAACAATAACTAAAAATAAATTTGAACAATTATAATAATAAAAGTTATGTGAATGTGATCTCTCTCTCTCTCTCTTTCTCGCTCTCTCTCTCTCTCTCGCTCTCTCATTGTACTGTAATAATAATATATAATAATATTTATTGTATTGTACTCAACCTTCTTCTTCTTCGTTCTTCTTCTAAACTGGACAGAGAGAGGATTAACTATTAAACGAATTACTATAAAAATCTGATGATTAAATCTATGTCTAGACATTGTTTTTATTACTTTCAAGCGTGAATAGTTTTGTTCTACAGGCAGATCATTTTAAACATGTTCAGCAATTTTAAGCAAAATAACAAAAAAGGTAACGCTTCAAATGAGCAAAACAGGCTGAATAATCTTCTTTTTGATTTATAATATTGTCATAATAATAAATATTAGATAAATTTGCCTATATTGAAGATATTTTCATTTGCTGTGGTATAGTTTTTCTGCAGTGTGGGTACATGAGTTTGGGATGGCTTCAACTGTTTAACTGTTAACCAGGATTCTGTATCTGTTTTCTGGTTATTGTTTGGGGTTTTTTGAACCTTAACCTTTTTTGAACCTTAACCTTGAACATTAACATAAATTATATTTTTCAAAGGTTATTTGTAAAATTAAATCAGGTAAAACATTTTCATGCATCCATGGAAGAACCAATATGTGTGACATCCCCACTGTGTACAAAGCTTTACTATATATTATTCCCTGGCTTTTGTTAGTTGTAATTTTTTAATTGCTGGGTTGTTTTTTTTTTTGTTTTTTTGTTTTTAAATATTTCTTTTATGAAATACATATTTTCGGGTATTAAAGTCACCGGTTTATAAATAAGCATGGTATCAGACAGATACCTGATTGAAGCATCCCAAGAAAAAAAAATTACATATTGGTCTCTGTATGTTAAATATGCGTATTTGATGAATTTGATCCAGCCCAGGCATAATGCATGTTGATCCTGGAGTTTGCTCCTACATCCACCTCATGTCTAAATGAAGAAAGTGATGAATAAATATCTGTGTGTATGTGTTTTCTCATTTTCTTTTAGCCAGTGAGCTCTTCTAAGATAAGTCCCGAGCTGAGTGAGCTGGTGGTGTATTGCCAGAGTGTGCCGTTTCCTGGATTCGACGTGGCCCGTCAGAGACCCCCGAGTGTGATGTACTCTTTCTCTGAGAATGAAGCACTCAAGCACATCAAAGACTCGGGTAAGACATGTAGAGCACGTGGCGCTTCAGGTCCCCATATTTAAACACACAAACACAGTTTACGTTGTGTAATGGTATAATTATTTATATCTCCTATAAAATTAAGACAAGATAAGATGATACTTTATTAATTCCCAGACGGAGAAAAGAGAAAATTATTTTTATATCATATTAAATTAAGGGGGGAGGGGGGGCACAGTGGCTTAGTGGCTAGCACATTTGCCTCATACCTCCTCATACCTCCATACCTGGGGGCTTGATTTCCGCCTCTGCCCTGTGTGCATGAGGCTTGCATGTTCTTCCCGTGCATCGGGGGTTTCCTCCGGTTTCCTCCCCCAGTTCAAATCCATGCATCGAGGGCTGATTTAGGGCTGATTTCTAAATTGTCCATAGTGTGTGAATGTGTGTACGATTGTGCCCTGCGATTGATTAGCACCCTGTCTAGGGTGTCCCCTGCCTTGTGCCTCGAGTCCCCTGGGATAGGCTCCAGGCTCCCCCTTGACCCTGTGTAGGATAAGCAGCACAGAAAATGGATGGATAGATGGATAAAATTATAGTATAATATGTTAGGAATGCCTGTAAGGGGAAAAGGTGTGTTTATAGAATGTGTTTGTCGTCCTGGGATTTAATGAAAAGGCTACAACATATCTACGACATATAATTTGTGTGTGTGTACCTTCTATAGGAAAGCTTTTTGTGACACACAACAGTAGACAGCTGAGCCGGGTTTACCCATCAGGCCAGAGGCTGCAGTCCTCTAACTACGACCCACAGGACATGTGGAATGGAGGATGTCAGCTAGGTAAGACTCACTCCACAACTCCTAAACCACCTACCTGAAAGCATTATCTATTATTATATTTGCTAGAGGTCAAGCAGACAAAAAGAACAACAGGATAATTTGCATGACGATTCTTCCTCGCTCCTTTCCAGTGGCTCTGAACTTCCAGACACCAGGGGAACAGATGGATCTGAACCGGGGTCGTTTCCTGCCCAACGGGCGATGTGGCTACGTGCTGAAACCAGACTTCCTGTGTCAGCCAAATTCCAACTTCAACCCCGAGAACACCGGTGGAGGCCCTGGACACATACCCACTCAACTTACCATACGGGTCAGCAACATTAATACAGTACAAATACAGTATGACCCATGATATTAATACTGAGGTTTGTGAACAAGTTAAAAGAGACACCGTGTTTTTAATTTCAGTGTTTACAGTAGGATTTGACATTTTTCATACTATTTCTATATGTAGTGCTTGTATCTTTTTTTAAGTCCTTTCTTTTATTAAAACGCTTAATCATGTTCCTACCACTTGGTTTCATGAGGTTGATAACTATCTCGTGTCGTTTGCAGGTGATTTCTGCCCAGCAGTTACCCAAGATTAACACAGACAAACCCAACTCCATCGTGGACCCTCAAGTTTGTGTGGAGATCCATGGAGTGTCTATTGATAAGGCCCGTGCCAAAACTCAACGCATCAACAACAATGGTATAGCCCTCCTTTTCTCAAAATGCTGAGTCAGAGTTTTTTTTAAAGGTTGGTCCAGCAGTTCTTAGGACAGGATACCGTAATCGTTGTTATTTCCTCAGTAGCCTCAGTCAAATATCTCAGATGGAAAAATGTCTGGTCTCTGGATGGCACCACAGGTTATATAAAATGGGAGGGAAAAAACAAACAACTGATATAAACTACAGCCAGTGAGGACAAGGAGAATACAAAAGGAGTACCTGGGTTGTTTGGATTTGGGGTTATTACACCAGAATCACTGACTAAACCCTTTAAAAAAAATTTGTAAAGAAGCTCTTGTTTGTAGTAATGATTCTCAAACCATGAGGTCCATGAAACATAGCTAGGGGGTCCAAATCTTTGTTCTTATTTTATACTTATGAATAATGGCAGAAATCACAAACCTTTATCAAAGTTATTATGTTTTATAGTTATTACAATATTTGCCTGGTCCCATCAAATGAATGTGTTTAATCCAAACATCAATAATTAAAAACAACAACAACAACAGCAAACAAGTAGCCTATAAATGATGTCAACTGGAAGTCAATGTTAATAAAAACGTGTTCTCAATAAAAAGTCTCCAATAAATATTCAAAACATTATACGACATATTTAAATAATGAGACAACTATTTGAATAGTTGGATTATGTTCATAAAAAATCTATACTGAGGGGCTCTGTGGATTTTGTTTACGTTCACGGCATTTGGCCGACGCCCTTATCCAGAGCGACTTACGTTTATCTCAGTTATACATTTGAGCAGTTGAGGGTTAAGGGCCTTGCTCAAGGGCCCAACAGCGGCAGCTTGGTAGTGCTGGGGTTTGAACTCACGACCTTACGAGCAGTAGCCCAACGTCTTAACCACTGAGCACAGAAGGGCAGTGGTTACAGTTTATAGTTAAAGAGGTCCATGGCTGCACAAAACACTCTATACACCACAAAGTAGTTGTCTTATTCACCTCTTAACTTCATGTTTAATATAAGTAACATTATAATATGCTCTAATACTGTATGTTGTACTGCAAAGCTGGCACTTTCACATGACTATGCATCTGTTGCTCATGTCACTTGGTAGTCCTGTTCTGTTGGCGGTTCATCAGTGACGTGGCAGTGACACCATATCTCAGGCTTTAGTATCATATTCCAGACATCTGCTCCAACACCTTTGAATGTCCATCAAACCTGATTGGGCGAGCACAGATTCTTCATGCTATCCAATTTCCTCTGCGTCCCTTAATGACCCTGAGGATTAACACACAACACAATGTGTATTTTATCACTGCAGGTTTTAATCCACGCTGGGATTGCACCGTGAGCTTTCAGCTGCAGGTTCCTGACCTAGCCCTGGTGCGCTTTGTGGTGGAGGATCATGACCACACGAGCAAGAACGACTTTGTCGGCCAGTTCACCTTACCCTTCAACAGTCTACGCACAGGTGTGTGCTTGTGTTTTTTGTTTTTGTTTTCTGATATGTTTAAGATGTACAAGCATGTTGTGCCACAAATGTGTTTTTTAAACCTGGTTTAAATAAGCAGTTTGTCATTTTAACACAATTTTAACACCTCATTTTCTCAGTTGGAACTATGTACATGTATACTTCTTATATATATGTATACTTCAGGAGTTGCCTTTTTAAAGAAAAGAGGCAGATCTGAGCAGCTCTGTTTGAGCTTGGGGGCGGGGCCTATTTCTGGGCCAGAAAAATGTAGCTCGAAGCCTGAATCGAAGAAACTAACCAGATCCAATGCACGTCAATTGTATGAACCACAGTTTTTCTAAGGTGTCTTTAATTGTTGATTATTATTAGAGCTCAGGATTGATATTTGTACATAACAAACTGAACCTTTAACTTACAGAACATAGTTTCTCTAAACAAAAATATTTCTATAGAAAGCATCCGGCTGTGCTCATAAATGAACCAGTTCAAAAGTTTACACACGCTTGATTCTTAATACTATGTGTTTTTACCTGGATGATCAACGACATGACGTATTTATGTTTTGTGAGAGTTGTTCATGAGTCCCTTGTTTGTCCTGAGCAGTTAAACTGCCCACTGTTCTTCAGAAAAATCCTCCAGGTCCTGCACATTCTTTGCTTTTCCAGCATCTTCTACATATTTGACTCCTTTCCAATAGTGACTATATGATGTTGACGTCCATCTTTTCACACCGAGGACGACTGAGGGACTCGTACACGACTATTACAAAAGGTGCAAACGTTCACGAGATGCTCAAGAAAGCAACACGATACAGTAAGAGCCAGGGGGGTGTAAACTTTTGAACAGGATGATTGGTGTAATTTGTTTTTATTTTGTTTAAAGATCTTTTTTTTCAATTAGTACTTCCCTTCAGAAACTACATAAGATATTTACATGTTTCCCAGAAGACAAAATAATAACAATTTACTTCGATCATCCTGTTCAAAAGTTTACACCCCCATGGCTCTTAATGTATTGTGTTTTTTTTTAGCATCACTGAACGTTTGCACGTTTTGTAATAGTCGTGTACGAGTCCCTCAGTCGTCTTCGGTGTGAAAAGATGGATCTCAGCACCATATAGCCGCTGTGGGAAAGGAGTCAAATATGCAGAAGATGGTGGAAAAGCACAGAATGTGCAGGACCTGGAGGATTTTTCTTTAAGAACAGTGGACAATTTAACTGCTCAGGACAAACAAGGGACTCGTGAACAACTATCACATAAACATAAAAAGTTTTTTTTTAAAACTGATTAACATTTTGCAGATTCTGCAAGGCGTATGTAATCTTAAGAGAACGACTGCACATTATTATTTTTTTCATTTATTTACCAGATGCTCAAGACATCTGAAATTTGACTTGACAATTCAGAAGAAACATTAATACAACTTATATCAAAGCTGTGTTGAATTTTCTATCCTGATTGCCCAGAAGGTGTTGATTAATTTTCTTTAACAGCAACTCTGACAGTAGTACTGGCTGTAAGACAAATTCCATGGTGAGGTTTTCCGTACGAGACGTTTATGCAGAATTTTCGGAAGGAGTCTCCCGTGTCAGAGATAAAGCAGTTACTTTATGTTTTCTGCCACAAGAAAGTCTTCAGCTGAGGGAATGTTTGTAGCTGCTATACCATAAATAATAACCGGTACTAACTCCTTGGACAGTCCACAATGTTAAATGTAGCTATAATCAGATAAATCATATCACGTGTATTTCTTTCATAAATCAAACACTTCAGGAGAATTTCATAAAAATCGCATTGCTCAGAATGACTGTAAATGACTGTCATTTATTGTGTCATTTATGACTGTCATATGTTGTTCTTTTGTGTCCTTCTCCTCCAGGTTACCGTCATGTTCACTTGTTGAAAGCAGACGGCTCGAGCCTCTCTCCAGCTACGCTCTTCATCCACGTGAAGGTTACGCGCCGAGGAAAGCCCATCAAAACAGTGTCAGAGCGCATGGGGAAAGTCTGAAACCGTCCAGACCTTGATTCGTAGTGATCCTAGATTCTGAAGACATCCCGCCCAGGTGGATAGAGAGGAGCCCGGGTCCCGAACTCAATCCCAAAGAACTACGAGCAGTGTAACGTCCAGACACAAGATCCCACAACATCTGTGCTTTTCCAGAGTGTTGCTCAACGCAGACGTGGCGTCTCCGTGGCCAGGGCTTCCAGACAGGCTTTAGACTATAGCTGGCTGTGACTGACATCTATTACTATGATCGATAGATTCCTGTTTCTCTAGGACAGAGTTGCATTATGTAGTCAGAGATGTTTTTAAGCTTCCATAGAGGCAGTGTTGCCAGACTGAGATTTTTATTTTTTAACGGTCTGACGTTTTACACAATTTTTTAGATCGATTTTTTTTCGATTAAAATTTTTTAAATTAAGTGTTTCTTGTAATTTAACGTTTAATTTTATTTACACTCATATAGTCATTAAGTGCCTGATAATGCACTGTTTAAATGATGTTTATTAGTGTTTCGATACTTGCCATTTTGTAGTAGTCCGGAGTGTGTAGACGCAAGACTATGCAAGACTAAGCTAGCTAGCATGGACGGGGGGTAGGGAACGTTCTGGGAATGTGTGGAAAGGCAGTTAACCAAGAAATGACTAAATTATTGTCAGAAATGAACAAATCTTCCACACAAGTATTTGATTATATGAAGTAGATACAATCAGCAGTTGAGCACTTTATAACACACAACAGCGTTGGGTATAGTGATAAATAAAACTGCATATTGAATTTGAGAATGTAACACAAAATTAGTAAGTATTATAAATGTCATTATATGAGAGGTTTTACACCAAAATATTGCTTAAAGATATAAACAATATATAAAAGTTGTCTCTGTTTAACCTTACTGAGGATTAAAACTTTACGTCTCAATGTCTTAACATTAACGTTACCACAGAATAGTGAAACTTACCACTCATATGTTCTCGAAATGTAGATTATCCATCCATCCATCCATCCATCCATCCATCTTCTACCGCTTACTCCTTTTTTATGTTGTCTGAAATTTTAAAGCCGTCTACTAATACAAACGCAAATAGAAAAGACTGAAATCAGAATAAAAAGTCTACTGTTTTGAATGAAGGGTAGATTTTACTCAAACACGTGTGAGGTATTGTACTTGTTGACTGATCTGGCATCGTCGTAAATTAAAATCTTGCCACCTTCTTGCCAGAATGCAAAACTGAAATGACGTTATGGTGCAGGTATGAGAGCTATTGTTAATAGAATAGGTTTGCTTTTCTGTACCCAGAGGACTGATTTCTGTAACCAGAGGACTGTAACTTACCAGAGAACAAATCAGCAGTGATGTTAAATATGGACTACTACAATTACAAAATGTAATTAAAATGTACTTACACAGCTGTAAACGTTTCATTTATATCAACTGTTATGTAACAGATGTTTTCTAAAACCTATATTTTTTATGTTTATAGTGAGCATTACATATACAGTATATATACACAATATATTATATATATATGTGTGTGTGTGTGTGTGTGTGTGTGTGTGTGTGTGTGTATAACTAGATGCTTGCCACTGACTTTTTAAACCTAATAATACTTTTTAATGGACTTTAGAATAAGTACAATTCCAATCTTCTCTGGAAAGATTTGTGATATTTCTAAATAACTGTAGTTGAAAAAGCATGTTTACATTTTATAAACTTACATTTTATAACCTAATGTTTGTGTTTGTGAGATTTTGTTTGTGTGCCCAAGAGAAGTCTGAAAAAAGGTGAAGCATGGTTAGGAATGTGTCGTTCACAAATGAGTCGACTCGGCTCTTCAAGGTGACGTTGGGAGAACTAAAATTCGCAGAACTAAAATGCTATAAGAGAGGCCTTCACCCTTTTGCTGAAAAATGGCACATCCAAAAAAAAAAAAAAAAAGCACATTTATACATCTATTTTCCATACTGCTTATTCTACACAGGGTCGTGGGGGGCCAGGTAACTCTGGGCATAATGCGGGGGACACCCTGGAGGGGGTGCCAACCCACCGCAGGGCACAGTCGCACACACACTCACACACCATGGACAATTTGGAAATGCCAATAAACCAACAGCACATGTCTTTGAATTGGGGGAAGAAACCGGACTGCCTGGAGGAAACATGCAACTCTTACCCCAAGACCGGAGGGGTGGGGCAAACCTGCTAACCACTAAGTCACCCTGCCCCCTAAATGACACATCGTTTTTGTTTTAATGATATACTGGTAAGGCTGACATTTATCAGGATAAATTGACATAATTATTATTTAATTCCATTTTAATGAAAATTAAGTCTGAGCACAATAGACTGTAATACTAATGAAGAAACTAGGAATGCTTACTGTATTGCCAATCCTTATATATTATATATAAGTGTGCTGATTTTATATTTGATCACATTTTATAACAAAGGAAATGCTGGGTTTAATACCATTTTTGTTCATTGAAAGGTAATGTAAGATTGGATTAAATAGTTTAAGTGATTGATAGGCAAAAGACCAAAAACTTTTTCGGGAAAACGTCAAGGAGTCGAATGCTCTCTGATTGGTGAACCGAGCCGATCTGACTCACTGAAAGAGCCAACTCTTTGAGCTCCTGGAAGTATTTTCTTCAACAAGGATGGTCAGAATTGTTGGTCTCTGCCTATCTCTACTTAAATGGTCTCGAATCGATAAATTTGGGCGGCATTAGGGTAAAAATAAAACGTCAGAAAACCGAAAGAGTCGGTTCTTCCTGGCGAACCGAGCCTGTTTGACTCTGACTCACTAAAAAGAATTCCTGTCAGTGAAGTGCAAGAGCTGAATTCACAAATCTTTGGCGCCACCGTGTGGCCAGTAAAGCAACAACTTTAAAAAAACACACACATTTTAAAAATAAAATAGTGCAATTTTAAATAGAATCTGTTTCATTTCTAAATGACAACTTTTTGCTCCCTGGGATAGGCTCCAGGTTCCCCGTGACCCTGAAAAGGATACGCGGTATAGAAGATGGATGGATGGATGACAACGTTTTTTTTTTTTTTTTTAAATCACTGTTGTAAGAGAACTATATGAATACTATATCACGTAACCATAGCAACGTCAGCTAGTGCAGTAAGGAGGGCGCAAGTTGCTAGCAGCTGAAAATGATTAGCTGCATCGAGTCAAGGTGGAGGAAACTTTAATAGTAAATGCAGTCGTTTCTTTTTTGTGAAATAAAACCTTTCAACTGCACTAAAGTAGCTAGAAGTATTTACACAACTACACCCCCCACAATGCCTTGCGAAGTTTCCACCAATAGGAATCGGAAAGGGTTGGAGTTTTCAAAGGCGAGTTTTTCACTTCCTCGTTAATCATGGCGGATGAGAATGAGACAGCACCGAAGCAGGAGAAAGAAGTGGAACTAGATGAGGACCACGGACATTGCAGCGACTGCGAAAATGAAGAGCATCATTTCGATGATGGGTGAGGATACAAACTTGTACGTGGGTTGGTTAGAAATGTATAAAACTCTCATGATCCGCACCCTTAAAGTCTAGGGCCCTTGCATGGCTAGGTCAAAGGAGGCGAGAATTATAGGAATTCGCCCACTAGTTGCTGCTCATTGGTCCGTTTCTTTTATTGACAGTCGGTTTTGAACGGCTATTGGATAAACGGCAGTTATTGTAATGAGGAGGGTGGGGCTTAGCGCATTGATTCGGCTAGGTGCTGTTCAAGCTAACGTGGTTTACTGTCACGGAAACCTAACTGGTGGTTTTGGGGGGGTTTTTTGTAGTAGCTCATGCTACAGCTGTAACGAGTAATATGCATTCCTGCAGGCGAAGCTAACTGCTATGTGTAATATCTTATAAATCCGAGAATATGGGCTAGCAAGTAAAACTAGTTCTTAGCGTTACTTCAACATGGACCAGCCTGACTAGAACGTCGTGTCCCAAAGGCAACCCATGCTCCCTCGACCACTTGAAGGCTCACTTATAGGTTTTCACGATAATGACGTCATTGCAGTGCAGACTTGGAGGAGACAACTCGGAGATTAGAGCGGCATTTGAGACACGGCCGAGTTTCCTTTCACTTCACTGTCAGCTAGCTATTACAATTCTATCTAGATTTTTTTTGTAATAAAAAATAATAAATAAAAATAGAAAGCACAAAATCTAGCTAAAGTTGCTAAAGTAAATAAATAAAGCTAAAGCACAAAATATAGCTAAAAAATGCACAAAACTAAGCTAAAGCTTTTTTTAATATTTAAAAAATGCACAAAATATATGTATACGGCAAACAGTATAAACACAACAAAAGCATTTATCTTGTTAAAAAAAAAACACCTAAATATTTATCTAAACTGGCCGCTAATATCCATGCTAGGAAGCTAAAGCTTTTTTTTTTTTTTTTTTTTTTTTTTTTTTTAAGATGAGATGCTATGGCTAGTTTAAAAAGAGAAAAAGCAGTCGCTAAAGCTGCTGTACACACCATCACATTTCTCCATATTATAACATAGCATATATTATTGCATGTATTATATTATTATTTTTACATTATTACAATTTATTAGTCGTTAGGAATCAGTTCCAGCAGTCCTATGAACAAGGATGCATGCTAGCTAATCATGCTAGCTAACAGCACCGCGTTTCATTGCACTTTCACTTTTAATATCTCCGAGCTTAATCAGGATAAGATTACACAGCCCTAAAAGTCTGAGAGTAATTATAGTCTTTGTTCAACTAATTATTTATCCGACAAGACTTGAAACTCGTGGTCATGTACACTCGGTTAGGGTTGAATTCACAGTCAGTATAACGTTACGAGGCTGTTTAGTGTTGTAGTTAGCGTTTTTAAAATGAATGGGTCGAGCATATTTCCTAAATGAAATGTAATATGTCATTGTTTTATAACTGTTTTTTGTTTGGCTAAAGAGTTGTAGGGATGTTAAGGTTGTCTTATACCTTGTCTAAACACACCAATTTCCTTCATGGTATTACACTCATGTCTGTGGTAAAAATGACCAAATCCTTGTGTGTGTGTGTGTGTGTGTGTGTATATATATATATATATATATATATATATATATATATATATATATATATATATAACAAATTCCAACAGGAAACAAAAAGATGACATCCTCCAATTGTTCATCTTTCTTAGAATGACATTTTTCAGAATGACTTTTCCATTATACACTATATGGACAACAGTTTGTGGACACCTGACCATCACACCCATATGTGGTTCTTCTCCAACCTGTTGCCACGACGTTAGAAGCAAACAGTTGTCTAGAACGTCTCTGTATGCCGTAGCGTTACAATTTCCCTTCACTGGAACGAAGAGGCTCGAACCTGTTCCAGCATGATAATACCCCTGTATACAAAGTGAGCTCCATGAAGACATGGTTTGAGAAGTTTGGAGTGAAAGAAGTTGAGTGTCAAAGTACAGAGTCCTGAGTCCTCAACCCCACCGAACACCTTTGGGATGAATTGGAACGCCGACTGCACAACAGAGTCCTCCTCGCTCGACATCAGTGCCTGACCTCACCAGAAGAGTGGAGGTTATTATAACTACAAATGGGGACTAAATCTAGAATGGGATGATCGAAAAGCACGTATTGGTGTAATGGTCAGGTGTCCAAACTTTGAGCATATAGTGTATCTCTTACATTGTTAGTGTGCCTCACCTTGGTGTTGCTATAAGCGGAAGAGAGATAGAGTTGGCTTGCTTACTTACTTACTTACTTAGCCAAAAATTGATATTTGTTTTAGTTACAGTTGCATTTATATAGCGCTTTTCTAGACCCTCAAAGTGCTATACATAGTATGGGTGGGGGATCTCCTCAACCACCACTAGTGTGTAGCATGCGATGGCAGCCATAGTGCACCAGAACGCCCACCACACACCAGCTATTAGTGGAGAGGAGAGAGTGATGTAGCCAATTCAGAGATGAGGATTATTAGGGGGCCATGATAGAGAAGGACCAATGGGGGAATTTCACCAGGACACCGGGGTTACACCCCTGCTCTTTTACGAGAAGTGTCCTGGGATTTTTAATGACCACAGAGAGTCAGGACCTCAGTTTAACGTCTCATCCGAAAGACTGTGCTGTTTTTTCAGTATGATGTTCCCATCACTATTCTGGTGCATTAGGACCCACACAGATCACAGGGTGAGCGCCCCCTACTGGTCTTCCTAATACCACTTCCAGCAGCAATCTTAGTTTTCCCCAGGGGGTCTCCCATCCAGATATTGGCTAGGCTCATCCTTGCTTAATTTCAGTGGGAAACCAGGCGAGAACTGCAGGGAGATATGGCTCTGGTTTTGTTTAATTCTCATTAGTAATACCATGTTCTTCTGTGCGTTTGCATAACCCTCGTGTACGATCGAGTCTGGAACATGCTCTGAGTGACAGCAGAGGTAGCAGTGTAACAGGTTTACAACTGTAACGGATTAAACAGCAGTAGCTGATTGTACAGCCGAAGGGTTTTCGGTGCCGTCCATCGGCACAGAGAAACAAAAGTGCTCTCGTATTATTTAGGGGTGAGGAGGTTTGTCATTTTTGAGGAGTCTCAGAAGGACATGAAAGGGATGAGACCCACTCAATTAAGGTCCTTTATTGGGTTAAAAAAAAACAACATACGAGTAGATGGTAGTGGACGGAAATGCGTTTTTTATCTTTATTTTGTAAACGTCAGTGGTGAGGTAACTGACCATACACCGTGACTAACGTTGACGCCATAACAACGACTTTACATTGTATATTTTTCCAGTCACTAACGGCTCTCGTGCATGTCACAGTAAGCACAGCGCACAGCTAGACTCATTACCAAACAATACTGTTCAATATATATGATTTAGAATCCACTAATTCATATCCTACATACAGCGCTTATCTAGCGAGAAGACAGCCATTTGGGATTCAGCGTCATGCCGCCTGAACAAAGTCTCACACACTCATGCTGTCACGACTAATCTTTGCTGTACAGTAGTGGTCATTCAGCTTGTAAAGGTGGGGGTTGTGTTTGGTTTTCTCTTCAGCAGCGCACAGCGCTAGAATCACGTCAAACACGCAGTGCACTAGTTTCTTTCTCGTGCTGCCTTCGTTCAGGGTCGCAGCGCCCAGTGTGCCGTCTTTCGTCCCATCGCAAGCACATGCTTTTCACCTTACGGGTAATGAGACATGTCATCTGTCCTGTCCCATAGCGACACACAACGCTCTGTGTCCTCACCTCGCTCCCTATTACACTCTGAAGTGTAATAGGATTAACTGCTGCTCCTTAGTAAGTACTGAGTGACCACCGTGTGCTGATGTTAGCCTAAACCCACATTAGCTCTGCGCAGGTAGTTAGATTTGCTGTGTTTAAGTTCCTCCTCATTTGGGAGGTTTAAATGTGATCAAATAGAAGTGTCATGGTTATGGCTTGAAGCTGTTAGTATGGATAATGATGTCATCGTTGTTTCATATTTAGAGCGTAGTAGAAAATCTTTTGACTCAAAAAAACATAACATGAAAACAAAACCACAGCGATTACGCTCTATTATACTACAGCGCTGTTGAGGTCTCAAATCTGATTGGTCATATAATTTTATATAACAGCAGCTCTGACAGTAATGTTATATTTGATAGTAATGCACTCCTTCTAATACGTTATTTTTACAGAGCAACTTTTATGCCAGACAGTCCATGTAATCTAAGACTGATAATAAATGGCTTAAAATGTGCTGTTTTTTTTTTTTTTTTTAAACAAAGTAAAACATATCCACGTTGATCTGATGAAGCCTTTCTTTTTATAAATAGACTTTTTTTTTCTTTTTTTCTATGACACAAAGACTTTCTATAAATAGACGTCGATTTAACATTTATGGAACAAGTCTCTCGTGTCAGGGCTTTGTAAAAATCTACATTTTCCTCTATGGGAAAGTCTTCAGGACAGAGGGCCATGTGCTTCCTGGTTTTTCAGTAACATGACAAGCTGTGTTTAAAGTAAAAATAAAAATCTAGGAAGAAAAAAAAAAGAGAGACTGTGAGAGAACCGGTGATTGTACCTGTTATAACTGTCATAAGAGGAGCTAACTTGTTTAGCTGACGTTCCACAGCGTTAAATGTAACTACAAATGGATTTTTTTTTAAAAAAAAGAACGACGTGCCATTCTTTTATTTTTTTAAAAATGTAATCGTTTGCAAATTGCTGTGGTATAAGAGGAATAAAACGCTTCCGGATGTGCTGTTATCGGAAAATAGTCCACCTTGGGCTGGTAACGGTAACTCCACTTTACTGTTTCTTTAGCATTCCTTTAAACTATCTGTTTTACATTAGGAAAAGTTAATGCTTTGTCCCTCCTAGACTTTGAGGAAGAATGCGCTATATCATAAAATTGTTCCTATTTACATTTACTGGCATAAAGCATGATAAAGTTCAGAATAGGAACTAAAAGCTGAGTCTTATACAGAGATCAAGTTCTAGTTTGAAATGATTGAAAGACCGTTCATTTTCCTTCATAAAGTAAAACATGCGTACTTAATCTAAAGAAAACATCTGCTTCGGAAACATCTGTTCTGATCCTACAGTTCTGATGTTTGTCTGAAAAACACACAAGCTCTCCAGTGCCAAATCCACACTGTTTATACAAGTAGATGTTCTAGCTGTTGTTGCTTTGTTGTACGACGCTGTCTATGCTGGACTGTTCTTTGTCTTCCCGTTTCTCTCTCCTCATTCTTCTATAACAAAACCACTGAAAGGAAAAGTCCAGAATGCATGTTCAATGGTGGGCTAAGATATAGCACGGTTGAGCTGAGTCATCACAGGGGGTTGAATGCAGTGTGTATCTCGTAAACATTTCGTGTATAGAATCGGATTCCGCATGGTGTACCGTTCAGTCTCCTCTCTGTAAGAGTAAGAAGCTCTTGGAGCCGTCTAAATGCACAATCCTGAGTCCGAGTCAGCGTGAAATTGCTCGTTTGGGTTGTTTTGCGATTCGCTTCGGTTTAGTTTTGCCTAATTGCGTGCGATTGAAAAAAGCAGACTTGAATGTACTCATAAAACCCTTTCGCTCTTCTGTCTGAAATACAGCGAAGGGAAAATAGAAACCCTTTGCAAAGTGCACGTAGATCACAGAGCGAAATAAATTACGATGAAGTAGATTTGTGTATCGCATCCAGCATTTTTCTTCGTTTTTGTTGGCCAGTCCAAATATCCAGAACGCGTGGCATTTCTGCAGCACTACAGCGCTGTGCTTTGGCTCAGTTTAGCAGCTTTCGTGTCTAAGACATTTGATTCACTTTCTGCAGTTGTGTTGCTTTCTCGCTGCAGTTGCGATCCAGGCAATAGAGTTCACTTTGACTCGGACCCGAGTCCACGTCACTCGCTCCGACACCTTCGGAACGTTCGTTTTGGTCCGCATTGCTCCTCACTCAACGTCAAATGATCCCTCCAGGATTTTGCGATCGCAGAAATCAACGCAAAATCAAGCAGACACCGCGATATTTTCGAAATAACCGCAGATTTGGGCCAAGACGCGTCATGTGACATAAACACAATGCACATTCGGTCAAAGCCCTCGTCGATTCACGTGCGTCAAACATGAGCACAGCTAAAATCTCATTTAACGACAAACATCACTGGGAAAGACTATGCAAAACTTTTTTGCGCAACGGCAATTTCACCATTTCATGTAGTTTTCTACAAAAAAAAAACAACACACACACACACACAATAAAAACTCAGATCTTGAAAAAAGTCACAGCAAAGTCAAGTGTTTTTGGCTGCAACAATTACAAAAAAAACTCCATTAACTGTAGTGTTTTTCTCTGACTGTCCTGTTCTAGACCTAATTATACATAATCATCATCATCATCATAAATGATCGTCATTGCCCCAAACCTGATTTATACTTTGAACACTCATTGATTTTAGATCTTCTCACTCATCTTAATCCTGGGATTAGTAACCTACTGATTTTCGAGAATTCCCTGAGTATCCCTGACCAGGCTGCACACTTGTGATGTTAAGAAAAGTACGTTCTACGCTTGTGGGCTGTTTGGAACACCGTAAGCTTTGAGTCAGAAGGTTCAGATGGAGCATAGTGTTTTCTGAAATAAGTGTACATCACAACAGCTGCTGAGTCTACGTGCGTTTGTGCGTTTAACGGACCTTGTGTTCAGGTGGTTTTATTTTCATTTTAACCGACGAAGCACCAGGCTTACGTCTTGTCTGCTGTGGCGTAAATATCCGACGAATTCTAGCGACTGGAGAACCTTTCCATCAGCCAGTGAATAGAATTGTGGTCAGGTGATTATTTAATAACCGTAACAGGCGATCGCTGTAATGGTGTCTGATGATAAAGTGTGTGTTTTTGCCGTGTTATTAAAAACGTCAGGTTCTGCTTTGAAGAGTCGGAGTGTTTATTCCTGTACGTCCGTTGTTCTGGTTTACAGAGAAAAGGGAGACACAGGGGCCAAGAAGAAGAAAAAGAAACAGAAGAAAAAGAAGGACAAATCTGGAGGAAAGGACTCGGCCCAGGACCCGCTGGCCAAAGTGAGAAAACTATTTCTTTCTTCTGTTTGTATCCTTGATTTATGTCATGTTTTTTTTTTTTTGGACACGTTCAGTTTGTTATATAATGTAGTGTGTGTTTTTTGTTTTTTTATATGCTCTCTTTCTGTTTCTTTTCATTCCTCTGCTCTCTAGGTGAACTCTCTCCCTGCCGATAAGCTCCAGGAGATTCAGAAAGCCATCGAGCTCTTCTCAGTGGGACCAGGACCAGCCAAAACCATGGAAGAGGCCTCACGCCGTAGCTACCAGTTCTGGGACACTCAGCCTGTCCCTAAACTAGGTACGCTTAGTATGTTTCAGTTAGGCTGATTTATTCCTACTGTAATGAGTTAGGGCGTTTTCAGACCTGTAGATCTGTGCTTTGATCCGAAACAGGGACTTACATTTCAAAGCGTATGAAAATGTCTTCGTGCAAGTTACATGTGAGTGAGTAAACGGTCCTCTCATTGGTCAGAGCGCGCCTGTTTATGTTCCGGGGTTCCGCCCACATCGGTCATCCATCAAGACGGATAGTCGGCAGCTCCACGAGCTTATTATGAGCTGGAGTTATTATTATTCATCAGTTTGAGAAGGAATCGATGTTTCACGAAGCGATTAAAGCCGATTAAAGCCCAGCTCCTTGAGACACTCGCGAAACACTTTGTCAGCCTCTGTGTTTGTATCCATTTTTGAAAGGTGTTCAGAAATATGTTCGTCAGACCAAATTTTACCTCGTCTTTGGTCCAAGCTAAACGGCGATTCATGTTACGAGCCATTAGCAAAACAAACGCGTTTTACATAACACAGTTCCCATCCTGCATTGCTATACAGGTCGGTCCGTTGGGTCAGATTGCTTTCTCTGGAGTTCATTTGGCATGTTCATATTCTGTATATTTCAAGTTCAAGTGGTTTTATTATCATTTCAACCATATACAGCTGGTGAAACAAAACAACGTTCCTCCAGGACCACGGTGTTACATAAAACAACACACTAACCACATGAGACGACACAGAACTAAATATATATCTCTGTGTGTGTGTGTATGTGTATATATATATTTATATTTATATTTATTTAAAATAAAGCGAACCAAGAAAACGCACCGAACGGTTCTGAAACAAACGCTCCAAACGAGCCAGATGTGGAAAAAAAAAATTAAGAGACAGTTAAAGATAACATTTGCAGAAATTTTCATCCAAGACAATTTTGGTGTCTAAAGTGCGCTTCAGTTATCAGTTAAGGTATAATTTATAATTTATCAGGTAATATCAGTTAAGCAACACTTATTTGGCTCTAATACAGATGCGGCTTTGACTAGTTATGGGGAGCATGATGAACTTTTTGTGTTGCACACTGTGCGCCTTTTATTCAAATAGTGATCCATAGTGATATTCTGGTCCAAATAAAAATAATAAGAAATCCTGTAACAATGGACCTCATTTATCAAGCTGGATACAAATGTATTTTTATTTGTAAATTCACACAATAATAATAAGTTTATTTTACTTATATAGTGCCTTTTCCATAACCGAAGGACACTTTACAAATAGTATTTACACAAGAAATTCCCATCATTTCAGCTGGGGAAAAAACATTCGTAGCCTGCGCATGCTCCTGAGTGTGTGCAAATTAAAGCATAAGAAGACGACTGGCTTCAAATGATATGAATTGCGACGAGTTTTATATACTGCACTTTTATATACGTATTACACTGTCAAGTTTAAACAGTATGGTGTGTCGTTCTTGAAACATTTGAATAGTTGGCGAATTGCTGTGGTACAAGAGGAATAAAACATTTTGGGATACACTGTTTGACAGGAAAATTTACTATGGACTGGTAACAGCTGAGGTGTTGACCTGTTCGTCTCAGGGTCGATTCTTTTCTTTTAACAGCACTCTGCGTCATGTTCTGTTATTTACTTATCGTTTCCTTGTGCAGGAGAGATGGTCACGACGCACGGCTGCATTGAGCCGGATAAAGATAACATCCGAGAGGAGCCGTACAGCCTTCCTCAGGGTTTCGTCTGGGATGCGCTGGACCTTGGCAACCCCGCTGTGGTGAGACACGCACACGCGCACGCAGAGTTATTAATACTCAAATAATTTCCTAGGGATGGGTGTGTGTTTGGACGAGCTGTGATGATGTTTTGAATGCGGTCTAATATTGGGTCCTTATTTGGAAGACCGGTTTTATTATTTGTTTAAACACACTCATCCATGAGAACTGAATAGCGTGCAGCTTCCTGCTATTTAAACACAATGTGGTTCACACCCATGGTTTTATGAGAGAGGTTTGGAGGTGTGAATTGATGAAACCTCAAGATAGCTTTGTAAGTAAAAGTGAGATGGCGTCACAGACCTCTCTGTGTTTGTGCAGATGTGCTTGTGCCTTGGTTGAGTGTTGAAATGTCGTCAAGGGTAAATAATAATAATAATAATTCTTTAGATTTATGGAGTGCTTTTCTAGACACTCGAGGCACTTTACATGGGGGTGGTGGGTGGGGTTTGGGGGGTTGTATGATCTCCACAACCACCACTAGTGTGTAGTATCCACCTGGATGATGCTACGTCAGCCATAGTGTGGCAGAACACGCACAACACACCATCTATTCGTGGAGAGGAGAGAGTGATGTAGCCAATTCAGGGATGGAGATTATTAGGGGGCCATGATAGATAAGGCCCAATGGGAGAATTTCACCAGGACACCGGGGGCATACCACTACTCTTTTACGAGAAGAGTCCTGGGAATTGTAATGACCACAGAGAGTCAGGACCTCGGTTTAACGTCTCATCTGAAAGACAGATCATTTTAATTTCCTGTGTGCACTTCACATGCAGCGTAGTTTCAGGGATAACGTCAGAGGACCAGTCGGTCATGACACTGACTCGAGCCAGCAATATTGCTTAATATCATACCGGCCTGATGCACTGGACATATCAGTTAGGGAGTCTAGTTGATTTATGGTCAGTGTGCGTTTCTTGTCCTCAAAGTAATTTATGGAGAACTATAAAGTTGTGAAAGCTTGTGTTAATCGTTCTTTATTCTCTGTTATTCTGTGTTTTAGCTAAAGGAGCTGTACACTCTCCTGAACGAGAACTACGTGGAGGACGATGATAACATGTTCCGCTTTGACTATTCGCCCGAGTTCCTGCTATGGTATGCACCTCATACACCCCTTCCCAGCAACACTGTGAACTTTTCCACTGGTTTAATGGAAGAGTATTGTAATATGTCTTCATTCATGTTTAGTAAGTGCTTTATCCCGGTCAGAGTCCGAGTGGATCCCGAGCCTGTACGGGGAACACTAGGTATTAGGCTTGAATACACCTTTTGTATCACAGGAGACTGCGCGCACACACACATACACGGTTACACTTTTAGAGCAAGTTATATAACCAAATCCATCTAATAGAGTGGTTAGGAGGAAACCCATGCAGACTCGATGAGAACATGCAGGATGTCAGTAAACGAAGCTTGGATCAAAACATGGCGTCCGTTTGAATGGTTCAGAACTGGGCAGCAGCACCGTAGTAGTGGAAAAGTGCTATTAAACAATGGTCTACTCTACAGGATGGGGAAAGCATGCTGTATGACCTGGCCACTGCATCTCTTTTTATCTATCCTTTCATTCAAACCTCTCACTCTTTCTCTCCTTCTCTCTCTCCTTCTCTCTCTCACTCACTCTTTCTCTCCTCTCTCTCTCCTTCTCTCTTTCTCACTCTTTCTCTCCTCTCTCTCCTTCTCTCTCACTCTTTCTCTCCATCCTTCTCTCTCTCTCTCTCCCCCTTCCCTCTCTCTCCTCTCTCTCCTTCTCTCTCTCTTTCTCTCTATCTCCTTCTCTCTCTCTCCTTCTTGCTCACTCTTTCTCTCCTCTCTCTCCTTCTCTCTCTCTCACTCTCTCTCCTCTCTCTCTCCTTCTCTCTCACTCACTCTTTCTCTCCTCTCTCTCTCTCCTTCTCTCTCTCACTCTTTCTCTCCATCCTTCTCTCTCTCTCCTTCTTTCTCTCTCACTCTTTCTCTCCATCCCTCTCTCTCTCTCTCTCTCTGCTCTCTCTCTCTTTCAGGGCGCTACGTCCTCCAGGCTGGTTGCCGCAGTGGCACTGTGGCGTGAGAGTGAACTCCAATCATAAACTCGTAGGCTTCATCAGTGCCATCCCAGCCACCATCCGCATCTACGACATGTAAGCTCACTCACCTTCCTGCTCCGTCATAATGTCTACTATTCATTCCCCTTCCTGCCATTCCTCTTCCTGCTTGGCTGATTTATGTGAAGTCACAAACGCTAACAAATCACAGATCAAATCTCTCGGTTGTTGGAAAACCGCATACGTGAATATGATGCCAGTTTGAACAACTAAACATATAGAAGAAAGTGATGATGTTTTTAACTCCTTGGTTATATTTCTGCACCATCCATCACTATAGTTTTTATTAAAAGACAAAAATTGAGTTTTTCCATCTGCTGAACATCAACCAAAGTCCAGCTTATACATTAGCTCTATTTTTCCACGCAAGCAAACGTCTTAGAATTTCAATTTCCTTTTAGCATTGAAATTAGTATAAATATCAGTAGCCATTTTCCAGAATAACACTTTGCAGCTAAATATTTCGGTAAAAACAGCAGCTTTGTAGTTTAAAAGACGCCGTGTGGTTTGTTACTACGCTGAAAGCTCCACCTTTCTCCTTCTTCATCACTGGTTTTCTGCATCATCTGTCATCCTCCAGAGAGAAGAAGATGGTGGAGATTAATTTCCTGTGTGTGCACAAAAAGCTGCGCTCCAAACGCGTGGCTCCGGTGCTGATCCGAGAGATCACCAGACGGGTCAACCTGCAGGGCATCTTCCAGGCTGTCTACACTGCCGGAGTTGTACTGCCCAAACCTGTGGGGACCTGCAGGTAAACACACACACACACACACATGCACACATCTAAATGCATCATCATAACATAGATCAAAACAAATGTAAGTTTATTTCAGAGGTGCCACCGTCTGTAGTTTAGTGACACGGGAGACATGTTTGGGGGAGCTTTCTCAGCTAAAGCAGCAGTCAGAGCAAATGAAAATACAGTTCCCTGGTGTAAAAAACAAAAACAAAACTATTGTGAGTCTTGAAAAAGACTCTTGGTGTTTTAATATTTTTCTTTCAGCTTGAATCATATGCTTCGTTGATTTGTTTGATGATTTCCTTTTGTGTCAGTAGCTTGTGTTATCATTGGTAGCTCACTGCTTAGGATGCTGGACTTCTGATCGGAAGGTCATGAGCCAAACTGCCACTGCTGGGCCCTTGAGCAAAGCCCTTAACCCTCAATTGCTCAGTTGAAAAAAACAAAACCCAGAGATAATTGTAAGTCGCTCTGGATAAGGGCGTCTGCCGAATGCCATAAATGTAAATGTTACTCTGGTGTCATCTATTGTGTGTGTGTGTCTGTGTAGATACTGGCACCGATCTCTGAACCCACGGAAGCTGATTGAAGTGAAGTTTTCACACCTGAGTCGGAACATGACTATGCAACGCACTATGAAGCTCTACCGGCTGCCAGAGGTACACACCAAACTGGAGATGTCAATTTACACAAATTCCCATGATCGAACGTCATTTAAATTAAGGATCGTTTAATCGTTAACATTAATACCGCAAAATGCTTTTACTGCAGTAGCGTATGGCCACCGGCACGACAGGGTGTGAACATCCCACTCAAAACGCCAGCTTCCTCTCCCAAATGAAAAGGTTATTTTTATTTATTTTTTTTTTAACTCGAAATAATAGGCTAGTAGGACTAAAATGAATCGATGTGATTATGATCGTTTGATAAAATGACTTATTTAATAATCAGATATCATGACTATGATGTACAACCTGTCACTAACGCCGTGTCAGCTGTGCACTCGAGTGAATTCGAGCCTATTCATATTGCGCGCGTCCATGTGAGCAAATCGGTTGTTTTTGTGGATTGTCAAATCGTCAAAGTCGACGCCCTTTTCGCCTAGAATTTCCAGAAATGTATTCTTGGCGTTTTCTCACCCGATTTCTTGAGGAATTCCCCTGAGATGCTTTTTAAACAGTATTAAAGGAGCTCCCACCTACGCTGGACACTTATCGGCGGCTTTTCGGAATATTTCGCTCCGAGACGTCCGTTTAAAAAGTATATTTTTTTTGTAAATAAAATGTCAGTTTTCTAATGAAAGAAACGAATACGTCGGCACGGTTATATTTTTGTCTACGACACCGATTTCACACATTTAATCACACACCTTCAGATCAAAAGGTCTTTAAGATCATGAGAAATATTTCAGTCAAGTGTCCACAAACTTTTGACGGGTAGTGTAGGCTACCTCACGTGGATAACATTTCATTATTAATACATTACATTTACATACAGTTAATCCATCGTCGATTAGCAGCCTTGCACCAAACCCTGCATCTGCCTTTGGTTCGAATATCAACCTTCTCTTCTTTTACTTCTAGCTCCTTCGGCCGAGTTCTAAATGCTAAACTCGCAATCGTTACTTATCTCCATGCGCTGTAATCATCCGTCAGTAATCCTAGAGTAAATAGAGTAAGCAGTCGGAATAAAATTTCTGTCCAATTGCGTTCGATGGATAATCCACGTAATAATTGTGGTAAAGGTATTAATAAATACGTTAACCAAAATGGCTGGAACTTGTGAAGTACTGCTACACAAAAGGTAAAAAAGGTGTAAAAGTGATTGTGAAGCAATGTGATTAAACACTTAGTACTAACTCGCTGAACTGATGTGTCTGTCTTACATATGGACCATGACTATTTTTTTTTAACTCGAGACTCATGTCTCGCATGGCTGAATATTCACCACAAGGGGGAGCTAATGTTGGTGCATCAGGTAACTCAGTACGGCAGCGTGTTGGTTTATGAGAGAAGACGCCACTACCATCACTATGGATGCTAGCTAGTTAAAATCCCCAATTTGGACGTTTAGTTACAGTGGTGCTTCACATTTAGTAGTGAACGTTCTTTTGTGTTTGTAGTTATGTGCTTTAATAACCACATTAACGTAATTGAACGGAATATTTGGACGAATCCCTGTCCATCGTTTCATCGTCCATCCTTCATTCAGTCTCCGTCTCCTCGTCTCTAGGCTCCGAAGACCGGAGGCTTGAGGCCGATGACGGTGAAGGATGTCCCGGTTGTGCACCGCCTGCTGCAGGATTATCTCCGTCAGTTCAACCTGGCTCCAGTCATGAGCATGGAGGAGGTGAAGCACTGGCTCCTGCCCCAGGAGAACATCATCGACACCTACCTGGTGCAGGTAGGCCACCTGCACAGCCCTCATGTTACAGCTACATGTTAATCACCTAGACCTCTGAAAAAAGAGAAAAGATCTCGAAGTCTGTTAGACAGAGACTTTGAAGTTGGGTTCTTTCTTCAAGCATTTATAACTCTTATTTTCTTAAGTGTTTTGAAATCTCCCTTGAGTCAAAACACTTTTTGTGTTGAACAACGTATTCATTCAAAACATTTAACCTAACTGGTAACTGCTTGGTACTGATTGGTCCAGAATCCTGAGGGGAAGGTGACCGACTTCCTGAGTTTTTACACCTTGCCGTCCACCATCATGAACCACGCGGTTCACCGCAGTCTGAAGGCGGCCTATTCCTTCTACAACGTGCACACCACCACACCACTCATCGATCTGATGGGAGACGCACTCATCTTGGCCAAATCGGTCAGTAGAAACAACTGTGTGTGTGCATGCATGTGGGTGTTGCTGCACACGAGGTTGAATTCCCTCTCTCCTTTTCTTTTTGCCTCTCATTCTGTGTCTCCCCCTGCAGAAAGGATTTGACGTTTTTAATGCACTGGACCTGATGGAGAACAAGACGTTTCTGGAGAAGCTGAAGTTCGGGATCGGAGACGGGAATCTACAGTATTATCTGTACAATTGGAAATGCCCCAGCATGGGCTCAGAGAAAGTATGGCTCCTTCTCTTAAAAATAATGTTATATATGTTATGTGTATATGTATGTGTGTGTGTGTGTATATATATATATATACACACACACATATATACATACATACATATACATATATATATGTATGTATGTATGTATGTATATATGTGTGTGTGTGTGTGTGTGTGTGTGTATATATATATATATATATATATATATATATATATATATATATATATATATATATATATATATATATAATATATATATATATGTATGTATGTGTGTGTGTATATATACATACATGTTATAATGTTACCAAAAAAGTGTATCCAATATGATAGGCCTGCTTTATTTACTGGTCTTTAAAAAGTTTTATGCTGCTAGGAGTTATTTCCCCAATAAAAATTCCAGCTAAGGCAATCGAAAATTAACATGTTTTGAACTATCCGACACTAATTGACCCCCCGGAAGCCCCGCCCCCCCATCTCACATTAGTATGTTTGTGTAGTAATTATGATTTAGCCTTTGCTCTTGCCTTGACTCGCTTGAAAGATCCCCCCCCCCGCCCCGCTTGCTGTCGTGGTAAGCGGAGAACGTTTTGCGTTCGTTAATAAAAAATTAAATCTCTCAACGTATCTTTGATTTAGCTAACATTAGACACGTATATAGTGAACATCAATGTACTATATTAATTATCGATGTCACCGAAATATTTTTTGAAAGAAAAAAAAAAAGACCGAAAATCTTGACGGAGATAAAAAAAAAAAACCAAAGATTAAATAGGCCTACAACAGAGTGTCAGTTTAACACTTAAATATTTTATTATTCATCTTTTTCCTAAAATTGGATAAACGAACGTGTGCATGTAACCGTCTCTAGCGTCTACATCTTAACTAAACCGCTGGTGGTTTGGCAGGTCTGTAATATTGCAGCTTTTGTCAAATTACGGGGTTATAAAAAAAAAAAAAATTGAATGAAGATGATAATAGAATGACAATGATCTGAATTCCATAAAAAAAATAAGACTAAATATTAAAGATTAAATAACATTAGCCAGCCAAACACACTATTTTCACACGGGTACATCATAGGAAAACGAATTTTGCTTTTTGTGTAATTCGCTGTGGAATTCCATGTTTTGACTAAACATGTTCTCCTTAGTCTAAGATTGAAGTGTTGTGTGCTTTGTGCTTTTGCAGGTCGGTTTAGTCCTGCAGTGACCTTCTTGCCTCATCAAAGCCCTTCCTTGCGTCATAGTGAAGCCAAGAACTGACGTCACGCACTGACCACCTGACTGATGCTCCGGAGGGACTTCCAGGTTTAGGAAGAAAAAGCCACCGCCCATTATTATTATTATTATTATTATTGTTTAATTTTTTTTATTTTATTATTATTATTTTTTTTTTGCAGAACTTTGAACTTTTGGATCTGCACTACTGCTGCCAGGCTGTCTTCTCTTTTTCTTTCTCTTTTTTTTCCCCCTTTTCTCTGTGTCTCCTTTTCTTTTTAGTCTGGTTCTTTTTTTTTCTTGTTCTTTTTTTTTTCTTTTCTTCTTTCTCCCTCAGCCAATGTAATTAATTCCGATCGTCTACGATCACAGCCATTGCGATTGTGGATTGTGATGCGAGTGCGAATCTGCGCTCAGAAACAGCAGCTGCTTCTTCATGCCGTTTCCATGATGCTCGCTCTGACAGTGAAGAGACTCAGTCCAGCCGTTTTCTCTCCCCATTCAAATGTGAGGTGTTGGTTGGGTTTTTGGGGTTTTTTTTTTTTTCCCAGAAAAGAAAAGAAAAAAAGAGAACTGTTATACGCGCTTGGTGTTTGTAACAAAACAATCAAAAACACTAGAAATTGCTTGAAACAGAGGAAAAAAAAAAAAAACACAGATGAGGTAATAAAACTCCAGAGTGGACATTACAAGGGCTGATGTCAGTAATTTTCTCCATTACTCATCATGACAGTGTCACTGATTAATTGATGTCATACATAGTGTAAGGGAGAGATTATTATAATTTTTTTTTTTTTTTTTTTTAACCCCTTTGCTTTTATATATATTTTTTTCTACTTGGATCGCTGCTTTGTCACTAACTGACTGCCTGTGATTTTACTGTAATGCTAACAGAGAAACCCTGTGTAAATACACAAATAACACGTAACAGCAAAATAATGATAAAATAAATGAATGATAGTAGTCCAGACCATGGACATGGACTAATGATTAATCCCAAGAGGTCGAATGCTGACTGGCATGAATAACCAGTGTGTTGGAAAGGTGGAGACGCATCAGGGGTTGTGAGCAGGGTTGAAATAAATATTTAAACACAGAGTTGAATACAATGTTTTTTGTTTGTTTTGTTGGTAAGTGGTCTAAGTCAAATCTAATTGCAATCCTCAAAGTTTTACTGCTGCAGGATGATGACCGTACAGCGGGATCAAGCATCTGAGAACTAGTTCAGCGCAACGTATTCTCCAGTGTGGTTCAGTGTTTTATATACGGGCAGTGTTGACTTAAAGCCATAGTGTTGAACTGACACAGTTATAAAGGCACACCTAGAGCAGTAGAAGTTTGAGTTTATTATGAGTTTGGGTTTCTTTGCCGATAGTATGGAGGAAACGGAACTGAAGACCACTTAACCGACTGTATTAGGACAAAAAAAAAAATCATCATTTGCTTTTCATGTTGGAGCAAGAAAACATTGTCAATATGGAGAATTTTTTTTTGTGCTAAATAAAAGTAGAAGTTGCTGTGAGTGCTGATTTTGTTTATTGTGGAATCATTTGCATTTAAGGTAATAACATATAGGTATACACCGATCAGCCATGACCCTAAAACCACTGACCGGTGAAGTGAAGAACATTGATTATCTCGTTACACTGGCACCTGTCAAGGGGTGGGATATATTAGGCAGCAAGTGAACTGTCAGTTCTCAAAGTTGATGCAGGGAAAATGGGCAAGCGTGAGAATGTGAGCGGCTTTGACATGGGCCAAATTGTTATGGCTAGACGACTGGGTCAGAGCATCTCCAAAACAGCAGGTCTTGTGGGGTGTTCCCGGTATGCAGTGGTTAGTACCTACCAAAAGTGGTCCAAGGAAGGATAAACAATGACAGGGTCGTGGGCGCCCAAGGCTCATTGATGCACGTGAGGAGCGAAGGCTAGCTTGTCTGGTCCGATCCCACAAAAGAGCTACTATAGCACAAATTGCTGAAAAAGTTAATGTTGGCTATGATAGAAAGATGTCAGAACACACAGTGTATCACAGCTTTCTGTATTTGGCGCTGCGTAGCTGCAGACCAGTCAGAGTGCCCATGCTGACCCCTGTCCACTACCTACAGTGGGCACGTGAACATCAGAACTGGACCATAGAACAATGGAAGAAGGTGGCCTGGTCGGCCGGGTGTGTGTACAGGTGGGTGTTTGTGTACGCTTACTGTACCTTGGGAAGAAATGGCACCAGGATGCACTATGGGAAGAAGGCAATTCCGACAGAGGAAGTGTGATGCTCTGTGAAACCTTGGCTCCTGGCATTCATGTGGATGTTACTTTGACACGTACCACCTACCTAAACATGGTTCCAGACCAAGTACACTCCTTCATGGACACGGTATTCCCTAATGGCAGTGTCCTCTTTCAGCAGGATAATGCACCCTGCCACACTGCAAAAACTGTTCAGGAACGGTTTGAGGAACATGACAAAGAGTTCAAGGTATTGACTCGGCCTCCAAATTCCCCAGATCTCAATCCGATCAAGCATCTCTGGGATGTGCTGGACAAACAAGTCCGATCCATGGAGGCCCCACCTCACAACTGACAAAATCTCTTAAGAATTAATCGTTAAGGTGCTACATTATATTAGAATATTGTTTGAATATTGCTGTTTATGTAGTTTATTTTTGTCTTAATAGAAGCATTAACCTTGTTTCTTGATGAGTAAATGATCTGCAGCTTTATATAAGTGACAGGAAAAAAATATTCTGCTAATGTGTGGATGTTTTAGATGGACTCCAGATGGAAAACCACATCTCTGTGATGCAGTTTAAACGATGTGATGTAAACGAGCAAGCAACATTAAGAATGAAGAGAGAAACTGCACGAGTCAGCGGAATTGCCTGCAGTTGTTTTTTTTTTGGCCAGCTTATTATTATTTCCATGTTTAACATCAGGTTCGTTATTTGCCTGTGAATTTGATACGGCCAAATAAATATTTTCGTGGCTATTTCCAAGTTACTATAGTTCCATGGTACAATTTAAAACCAGCACATTATGTGAACATGTACCAGTAATTAGTTTATCTTTAAATTGATATAATTATCTGTTCCCCACTAGGCGGTCACTTTCCATTGATTTCATTTCTAAGTATTTTAATTAGGTTTTTGTTCCTCATATTGGAGATGCGTGTGTGTGTGTGTTGTGGTGGAAATTCACCTGCAAAATGAGAAATCACTACCTATACTTGGATGTGTTCAAGTAAATATTGTATTCCGTCAGCAGTTGCTCACAATCCCGGGTAGCCACACTTACCATACCAACCGTACCTTACCTCCGAGTGCTGCGAGGGTTGAGAGGATTGGAGTACATTCATGAGTTATTCATTTCATTGTTATTTTGATTCATTTAGTAAAGAACAAAAAAATCAACATCCTATTGTATGGCAGAGTACACTGATAATATGATAATCATATTTTAAAATAACTGCCACCTCCAATCTTCCTCACCATTGTCTTCTTCCCATCATGTATCCCCGTCATATCACATCCATTGCAGTTCTCTTTTTCAGTTCTCTTTTTTCAGATGTCCTTTATGACTGCTTGCCCTTCCATTGATATCTGAGGTACACTCTCTTCAACCCTAAATAGAGTTTGCTGCTCATAGTTGAGTTGTACAGACTCACCAATTAACCGATCATTCTAAAATATATCACCAATTTGATCAAACTTTCATTTGAAGGCCCTGGAAACCACTTGTAAGTGGTATCAGGACCAGTGTGTATGAACAGACTGGGGCAATGCAAAAACTCGGGTAATTCCTATCCCTCTGTGTTTACCAGTCCCTGTATTCCCGGGTATATAATACAGTCCGTGACATTCCATGCGTAAAAGCTAAGTGAAAATAAACTCATTTCAGAATTATGTACGCCTATGCCATCTGCCTGGCATGACATCTGAATATTAAACCTTGTTAACAAATCTCTACCCATAAGATTAACAGCATTTGGAAACTAGTAACTTATGACCAATCAATTTGAACCCTAATTTAATGGTTAGGGGTTGACTAAATGGTTCAACCACGGGGAGTCCTAATGCCCCAACAGGAATAATAGAATCTGGACTCAGTGTTACATCGGGGAGGGCAGTTTTACACAGTTCTGCGCATGTAGCTCCTGTATCTACCAAAAAGGGAATTAGTTTACCTTTAACAGTTAACTCAGTAAATGGGTCTGTTTTAGAGTCAATAGTCTAATGAGGAACTTGATTTTCCGGTTACTCTAACAACTGTGGACAATCTCTCATAAAATGGGCTAGCTGGCCACAATGATAGCAAGCACCATAGGTGCTCCTTCCTTGACCTTGATCTTGTGCTATACCACAGTTTCAGCCTCAACCACATCCCCCTTGATAGCTACCAGCTCCTCTGCCAAACTGCTGATTGCCTTGATAGAATTGAAGTTGTGCCATTTGAAGAGAGTTCAGGGACTCACTTTGTTTGTCCCTCAGGGATCTTTAAGCTTCTACAGTATAGCATGATCCATCAGCTCAGTATAGTCTTTATTCTGCCAGCTAATGCAGGTGTTCTTAACCATCTCAGTGATTTTCTTCTCCAGTCCTTGAGCCAGAACTTGTCTGCCATATTGTGCCTTATCTTCTGCATTCCCTAGTCCAGTGGAGTTATTCACAGCCTTAAACACTCATTCAACATAATCCATGACTTACTCCTAAAGTTTCTGTCTGCAGTTACTGACTTTGTCTCTGTCTCTGGTTATCGGGAAGGTGTATTTGGTTCGTCTCATGAGGTGGTCCCAATTTGTGGGACAATGTTCAGGGTGTCGATTTGCATTGGGCTCTCATGGATGATCATCATTTTGTTGCAGTTGCTCCCATTTGAGCCCAAAGACTCTAGCCATGACTTTAGTTCACTCCTGGTTGGTCACTTTGAACATATCATCAAGAGCTTCCAAAGCTTTGATGCACTGATCCACATTCACTTTGGGGCTCATGATGTCTTTGACCATCGGGTCTAATTTAGACAACTCAAGTGGCCGATAGACTCTACTGTCTCTAGCATCTTGTCCAGCCCTCAGGTTCAGGAATTGGATCAAAGGCATTTGGCTCATCTCTGGTTGTTGTCTCTCACCAGTCTCAGGAGTCAAAGGTCGAAATGACCCACCAGACCTGGTATAACTTTTCATGTCAGCCCCAGATACATTTCTCTTACATCTTTTGTTGCTTTTGTTAAATCACTGTAGGACCCCTTGGAGGCTTACTCTCATGCGCTAAGGTGGTGATATTGCCTTCATCCAGTCCTCCTACAGCACCCTGCGGTTCTGAGCAGATGGTTGATGGACACGGGCCGGCTCGTGTTAGCCTTCTGAAGTTAGGGCTGAATGGGAAGGTCCAGGCATTTGCAAATACGAAAACAAACTCACCGCAGCATCAAAGTCTTTGATTTATAAAAAATGCTTGACTTTTCATTCCACCTATTACTTCTTTCCTCACCAATGTCCTGCCTGCATTTTGCTTTCCTCTTCCAATTTTTTGGAATGACCTGTCCCCAGTTAACTCCACCCATAGAATTCTTCTCTTCTAAAACTTTCCTACAATCTTCTAGTCTAGTCACACTTAGGGTGCCATTCTCTGGAAATTTCCCTTTAATTAATTTATACCACAATTAAATTGACTATGATCTATACCACCCTAAAATTTCTCTATTTCTCTAATGGGACCAAAAGATCTCTTGCTACTAGAAGATCCCATTTTAAATCAGAACTCCTAACTAATAGATAAAAAAAGATTTGAAGAAGAGTTGAAGAAGTTGTCTTTTTTAAAAAAGGGGTCTGAAGTTTGAAGATGTTTGGTGGGATGTGTGCATGCACACAGGAGCACGTGGAAAATAACTTGAACAAGATGATGCAATTCGACAGAAACGGAAGTGATGAGTGTGTATAACAAGCCCTCTCCACTACCAGTGCCTTTTGCTATCTCTTTGTTGTCTCTTTACTGTGGACCATGAAGCAGAATGAACGCACCTATGGCAACATTACTCCAACGTCTATGAGAGGTGAGTGTTCAGGATGCGGTTCGGTTTTTGCTATAGAAAGCTAATCTTTAACACAAAAACTACACCAATTTAACAAAACTGTTCACTTTTTAGAATAATTAATAACAGAGATGCAGCAATACTTTGTATTCAGTGTAACTATCATTCATATGTTTTCAGTTAAATATTTTAGGATGGATACATTGAAGAAATGAATGTTTGTGCCATATTTTATTTAGTTTTTGTTTTTTTTTGGACGATTGAAACTAGCTATGGTTGGCTAACAGTATCCTCTCAAAATGTGTAAACTGACGTTCATATGGACATTAATATAACCAAGATCTGTATTTAAATACTGTACATCTGTGCCAAATTTCCACATCATTTATTGCAGAAGCTGTAAATAAAAAAAACTTGACCTTGATTTTGATTGTAAAGTACTTTATTCAGTAGTGAGTCACAAAGCAAATGTCTGGGTGACATGTTTATTTTAGTCTTTTATTTTAGTATTCAAACCAATTAGTGATGTTTCTCTTTCAACAAAGCTGTCTGCATTATCTTAAAAGGTGACTTGCACCAGATGTGTGAATGCATAGCACCATCTTCATCTTCTGAAAATGTTGTGCTTTGTAGATGAGGGTCCAGGAAGTGAAAGAAGATGTGGTTATTCTCTTGTGATCTCGCTCTCTGTTCTCCTCTTCCTTTCTCTGATGGCCAATGCTCTTCTGACCTATTTTTGTAAGTGCTTTTATTAATTATATTAATGCCCATGGTTTTGGAATGAGATGTTCAACAAGCACATATGGGGATCTCAGTCAGGTGTCTAAATCCTTTTGACCATATAGAGTAGATAACATAGTACCATAATTCGCTATATTTATCAGAGTATAGGTTTTGTCTTTCCAGGGGTGCTTTAAAATGTTTGTTTCACTATTTTCTTTTTCAGATATTAAACTCAGCTGGGCCTCAGACACTTTGTCTGAGCAGGCCAGGAATTACTCAGCTGGAGGTATGTTGAAGATGACTCCAATAGTAATGTCTATTACTACTTCTATCAGCCCTAGTATGTAATCTAAGCTCAATTTAATCCCACAGTGCCCTCCATTATTGTCATCATACATAAAGAAACAAATGTCTGCCTTTTTTTTTTATTATTATTAATTTAGATAGAGTAAAAGAACCATCACTCTAAATGGTGGAACATACTGTTATAGGAAAATAATCAATGACTGGGTGGTGTAATGCAGTATAACATGAAGTGGAGTTACTGTTACCACACTGACTGTAATTATTTTCCTATAACGCCATTTATAGTTACAGTGGCTGTTGTGGAATGTCCAGAAAACATCATTCACTATTCTATAACAGCTATAAGCAGTCTTTCCCTCTCTCTTGAAGTCAATAACCGATCATATATTTTTCTTTTAAATAACATGCTTTGTTAACTCTTTATGTGGAGCTTCTTATGAATTATGAATTATATCCTATGAGTTACTATGAATTAGCTGTTTCTGTGAAAAGATAACATAAAGATAACATACTAGAATTAGTGTATTAGTATAAGCCTGTGGATGAATTATGGCCAGAACTATTGTCAGAGCTGCTGTTATTTAAAAAAAAAAAAAAAATATCAACAATGCTGTATTATAATAAACTATATCTAGTGACTTACTTTATCATTATCATTTCAGGGAATGTTTGTTTAATGCTTGTTTAATACTTTTTTTTTTTTAGATCGTAAAATCAAGCATGTAACAGCCTCACTTGAGCAGGTCAGAAGGTGCTCACTTGGGGGTGTGTAATCTTTTAGACACTATCAGTAATTCTACACTATACTATGTATACACTATGTAAGGTAGTCCAATGTCTTTCTCTCTTTTTCTTTCTATAGAGCGTCAAATACAGTACAAAGACAGGCTCTACGTTTTTCCTACAGATGAAATGAGCTGGATTTCCAGTAGAGAGAATTGTCAGGAATTAGGAGGAGACCTGGTGATCATCAACAGTAAAGAAGAACATGTAAGATGCAAGAACTAGAAATACTGTATAATGTGTTCATAGTACAATAGTTATATTTATAACCTATATGTGCTTTATTTTCTGGCTTTTTAGAAGTTCCTTGTCGGTGCAATGAACACATTTAGCAATTCGCTGCACTGGATTGGTCTGAGAAATGCTGAAAAGCATCACTGGTGGCTATGGGTAGATAAAACACCTCTTATGCAAAATCTCTCGTAAGATTTTCTTTTTTTCTTCCTTTTAACCCTTTTCTGCATGGTGTTGCCCTATGGCAACAATTAATTTATCTCCAATTTTTTGATAGGCAATAATAAAAACTACTACTAAAGGAGACTTTAACTTGGACATAACCAAAAAAAAGCCATTTCACATCCCCAGGAAGTGCTGTTTGCACTTTCTTTTCTGCAATCACATGGCATGGTGAAGGTCAACATAGGGCTCTCAAAATTTGATAAATTTTTCAATAGGCAAAACTGCTTAAAGAAAAAAAATGTAAACACTATCGGGGATAACGTAACATTTATTGTTTGTTATTTAAACAAGTTTATATATTTTGAGTATTCTGTTAAAAGGTCAAATGTAATTGTTGCCATACGTCAACAACAGGCGATAATGGAACTGTGGTATGAAAATTCATGAATTGAAACAGCACTTCAAGTGAAAAAACACTGGGCTTCTCTAATAGTATATTTACAATTTTTTCACATTCGAAGTTAGCAAAACTGTTGTAATTTCGGACAACTTTATGTTTCAAGAGAAAGCATTAAAAAGATACTTTCCCAAAAACATGTTTGGATATCAATTTTGTTTGTATTTTGAGAAAATCCATCCACATACTTTTTAAAATTGTAATTCCATTCTAGAAGATATCACTTGCCTACTATAGGTGGCAAAAACTCTGTAATTTGTAGTGTAGAAAATGAAGTACTTGGGATTGTAATCTCAAACATTTTGTGTTTGAGACACACACACACACACACACACACACACACCATTCCAATTTTACCATCTACCCCCCCCCCCTTCCCTTTAACTAATTCAAGTAATTAAAATCCATTTAAAAAACAAAACAAAAAAACAATTATGCGAATGTAATAATTCATGCAATAGAGGGTTAAATGCATGTTTTATGAGGCCTTCTTGCACTATTTTATATACACTATATGGTCAAATTTATGTGGACACCTGACCATTAGACACATATGTCCTTGTTGAACATTCCATTCCAAAACCATTGGCAGTAATATGGAGTTGGTCCTCCTTTCTGCTATAACAGCCTCTAGTCTTCTGTGAAGGCTTTCCACTAGTTTCGGAATGTGGCATGAACAATAGTGTTAGTGAGGTCGAGCAGTGATGTGGAGTAAGGTGTTCAGGTCAAGGCTCTGTGCAGGACACTCGAGTTCTTCTACACAAGCCTTGGCAAAGCATGTCTTCAAGGCCCTCGCTTTGTGCACAGGGGTATTTTCATGCTGAAACATGTTTTGGCCCTTTTGTTCTAGTTAAGGGAAATCTTTCTACTTTGAACATTTTGGGGAAGTGTATATCATATGTATTTGAACATGCTTCAGTCTCAGATTGGTTGTGAATTTGTTTTGTTTAAGGTGGTGGAGGAACACTCCAGAGCACAGCGCATCAGAGAGAGAAGAGTGTGTGGGTTATTACGATGGGCAATGGGTGGATCTGTCCTGTTCAACATCAGAAAGGAGGATCTGTGAGATCATTTGCATTCACTGAACTCCCTACGACTCCTGATACAAAGTTCACAAAAACCTTTGTTTTTCACTGTCCTTTTTTTAACCAGGCATGATGTTATTTGAACTGTCATGAAATGTATATATTTACCTGAATCTGTGTGTGTGTGTGTGTGTGTATATATATATATATATATATATATATATATATATATATATATATATATATATATATATATATATATATATATATATATATATATATATTGATTTATAATTTTGATTTAAATAAGAAGCGTTATGTTTGAAGAAAGGTAGGCACTACATTCCAGAATACGAATGTTATCCGATCTGTGAAACATGGTGGCAATAGTATCATGGTTTGGGCCTGTTTTGTTACAGCTTGCCATCATTGATGGAACAATAAATTCTGAATTATACCAGCAAATTCTAAAGAAAAATATAGGGACATCTGTCTGTGAACTGAATCTCAAGAGAAAGTGGATCATGCAGCAAGACAATGACCCTAAGCACACAAGTCATTCTACCAAAGAATGATTAAAGAAGAATAAAGTTAATGTTTTGGAATGGCCAAGTCAATGTCCTGACCTTAATCCAATAGAAATGTTGTGGAAGAACCTGAAGGAACTAGTTCATGTGAGGAAACCCACCAACATCTCAGAGTTGAAGCCGTTTTGTACGGAGGAACGGGCTAAAATTCCTCCAAGCCGATGTACAGGACTGATCAACAGTTACTGCAAACATTTAGCTGCAGTTCTTGCTACACAAGGGGGTCACATCAGATACTGAAAGCAAAGTTCACATACTTTTGCCACTCACAGATCTGTAATATTCGATCATTTTCCTCAATAAATAAATGACCAAATATAATATTTTGTGGTTTCTCATTATCTACTTTTATGACTTTTGATAATGTTTTAGGTCATATTTATGCAGAAATGTAGAAAATTCTAAAGGGTTCACAAACTTTCAAGCACCACTGTAGGTTTTCTGATAAAGTATAGAATGGCCTGGGCATCTTTCATTTATCTTAAACTACTTGTGATGCTCTGATGTCCCTGTGAAGAGGAGTAAAGACATGTTTCTGAAGCATTTCCAATACACACAACAGATGTGTAGGCTAGTGCAACATTTGTTTAGTGCAGCATCACAAATTTTTTATAACTTGTTTGCCAAGATGAAAGTTCAAGCTTAACCAAGCGGAAGTTTAAAAAAAAAAAAAAAAAAAAAGTAGAACAAAGGTTGCGTATGTGGTTTGTATGTGCTGCGATTCCAAACAACTTTTGGTGATGTAGGTGATGTCAGATTGTAGTTTTGGAGACTTTCTGACCCCAAGACGCAACTAACTTCTGCAATTCTCCAGCTGTGATCCTCGGAGATTTTTTGGCCCCTCGAACCGCCCTCTTCACAGTGTGTTGAGACAATACAGACACACGTCCAATTCCAGGTTGATTCATAACATCTCCAGTTGACTGGAACTTCTTCATTATTGCCCTGATGGTGGAAATGGGTATTTTCAATGCTTGTGCTATTTTCTTATAACCATTATGTGAAGCTCAACAACCTTTTGCCGCACATCACAGCTATATTCCTCGGTCTTACCCATTGTTATGAATGACATGAAACAGGAAGTCACAGTTGAACAATTTCCTAGTCACCCAGGTGTACTAAATATGTCAAATATCAATGGGAATATACTTCAAATATATTTTTCTCATATGAATTCATAGGGATGCCAATAATTGTTGCACACCTACATTTAACAACGATATTTTTGGATAAACCTGTGATGTGTTTGCAATTGTTTGATATCCATGAGAGTAGAGTATTTTTGTGAACGACGAAGACAATTTTTCACAGCCTTCTATACTAATATTTACCAAGGGTGCCAATATTAGTGGAGGGCACTGTGCAAAAGTTTGGACACCCTTCCAGTTTTAATTATTTTGTTAGGCCTCAATTGACTTGTGAGGACTCTTACTCAAGTCAAGTACTGTCATTAGGAATTGTCAACTGATGACAAATCCAGAGCATAAAATTCTCTGACTCTTCAAACCTCGTCCTAACACTCAAAACAACTTTGGGCTCCTCTAAGCACCTGACTGATGATCTAAAAATGAAGCTAATTAATGTCTACAATGCAGAGGAAGGCTATAAACAGAAACAAAATACTTACAACCTCACAATTGCCACAGTCTGAAATGCAAGCAAAAAAGGCAGTGGAAGTCAAATGAAGACCTGGAAGACCAAGAAATCTCTCAAAACTACCATATTCTAGCCAGAAAGGCAAAGAAAAAGAAAGCAGGAAAGTTTAGCTGACACAGGAGTGGTGGTGCACTGCTACACTCTGCAGTGTTGCTTACACAAACATGGTCTCCATGGAAGAGTCATCAGCAGGAACCCTTTGTTTAGAAATGTTTGAAGGATTTTATATAGAACACTGTATAGACCTTGTCTTGAACTGTCTCGCGCGCCCCCTGGTGGAAGCTAAAGCCCCGGAAGTGTTCAGTACTCGGTGGTCAGGATACACTTTCAGTGTCAGAACAGCTTTCAGAGAGCAAGCAGCGCTCTCAGAAATGTGGGTCTCTATAGGAGTAATCGTAGCGGTGTTGCTCGTCGCATTATTCCTCAAATATGTGTTTGGTACTTCCGGTCCGAGTCCTTTTGATACTGACACGCGCGAGCCGCCGAGGCCGGTGGAGCTGGATAAAAAGGAGAGAAACAAAGTGTTGAAACAAGGTGAGTGTTTGTGTTTGTGTCAAGTGTTAACTGTATTTTAACTACATGCATCTGCCTCTGTTCTCTCAGAAGAGTTGAGATTATTGATGTAAAATATGCATACCATAAAAATGTACACATATTCACATTTATGAAATACACCTAAATTCTGATGGAATTAATAAACTAGGGAAATATTAAACTTAAGTGTGAGCACCATATTACTGTATTTTAACTACAACTTTTAGCAGCCAGGGACCCCTTTAACTGTAAGAACAGCAGCAACAACAAAAATAAAAATCAGACACATTAGTGAAATGTGTATAATAATATATTAGCTATGTATTGCAGCCATAAGGTTGTTGTTTTTTTTTGTTTTTTTTTTTACCAACAGAACACATTTTTTTAAATTAAAACTGGCATTTCAGGTTGCCATTATTTATAGGCTACTTGTTATTGCATTAATGAGGTTTGGATGAAATCCATTCCATTTCATCTATCAGTCAGTCAGGCTAATAACTATAAGAACTCAATAGTAAATATAATAACTTTGTTAATGGTGTGTTTTCACCACTGTAACATAAAATATAAAATAAAAATCACCGATCCCCGGCAGTGCTTCATAGACCATTGTGGGTTCCTGGACCCATTTTGAGAACTGCGGATGTATAGGACATACTGTGGTTGCATTTGTGAAATTAATGATATCTGTATTGGTTTCAGTGCCTCATTCAAACACGTACATGCATGTTTTTCGGAAAGTGAGATGAAATTGGAGGACCCAGTGGAAACCTATAATGTAGACATGGGAATAAGAACGTGCGAAACTCACCGCAGGCAGGAACCTGAGTTTAGGACTGAATTAGGAACCATGGAGTGTGAGACGTCAGTGGTGCCATGGTGCCAGTGGGTGATTGTTATTTGACCTCTTATGACCTCTTCGTGATGGGATCTGAGGTCAGAGTTGGGGTGGTGTGTCAGTCAATCAAAGTTTATGTACGGCTTATTTTCAATAACGGCATCCATATGGCCACTGCTGTTGCCAACTGTTGCCAAATTTCTGTTCTTATCCACAGGCTTTTTGGCCAGCAGAGTCCCCCAGGACCTTGACGCCATTGTGATTGGCAGTGGTATTGGTGGGCTAAGCATTGCTGTTCTGCTCTCCAAGGTCGGAAAGAAGGTCTTGGTGCTGGAACAACATGATCGTGCTGGAGGATGTTGTCACACCTTCTCAGAGAAAGGCTTTGAGTTTGACGTTGGTGAGAATGCCATTGTGTGGGTGGATTCAGCTAGACATGCCATGCCTATTCCCATCCTCAAATATAGTACCTGATTGCCCTACATCTTAAAGCAATACTTCAGTGTTATTGCAACTTATTCAATACTTTTTTCCATATTGAGAAAAAGAATGAAAAAATTTTGTTAAGTCATTTATAACAGAAGCCTATGGGCATTAAGTATTAGTAGATTAAATCAATATATTGTACAGTTTGTATTCATTACTGGATTGCTTCAGTTTTCAAAAGTATGATAAAAATACAGAAGATATTTTCATACGTCCTTTGGTGAGACTTTATCTCATGTCTGATTGAAAGATCTGTAGACACTTTCAAATTCGTTTTATGTACTGACATATTTTAAATGTTTATTGATGTTCAACTTCAACACCTGCCCTAAGACTGCCATCATCAGTGAATTTTGTAGTAAACTGGTTTTCAAAATGTGTCCTTCGTCATCATACATAAACTCCAGATGTAGTGGATAAAGATGACATTGAAAAACACCTAAAGAAGCATTCCTTTACTGTAAGTTAACCATAATGATGACCTCACCCATTCCTGTCTCTGCTTCAGGGATCCACTACGTTGGTAATTTAGAAGAGAATGGGGTGTTCCGCTGCACAGTGGATCAGCTGACCAATGGGCAGCTACAGTGGGAACCACTGGAAAACCCCTTTGACCAGGTGGTCCTGGGTCCACCGGAGAACCGGCGCGTCTACCCCATTTACAGTGGCCGAAACCGTTTCTCCCAGGAGCTGAAGAAGCGCTTCCCAGGAGAGGAGAAGGCCATCGATGAGTTCGTGAGACTGGTTAAGGTGAGTTAGACTGTCACAACTGTTTTATTCATCCAAAATACAACACAGGTGATGAATGACTTGATATGAAGGACGCAATTTAGGTAAAAAAAAAAAAACCTTGCTGTCATAGTGGGTCAGAGTGCTTCCTTTTAGCAGTAGCACAATACATACAGATATCTTGTAATAAATATGAGCACCAAATTACCTAAGCAAATGAAGTGATCTGTTGTTATGTCTGAGACTGAAATGGTGTGAAAGGTCATGAGATGACTCATCATGTTAAATCAGGCAGGATGTCGGCTTTTTTTATTTGGAAGCGACATGTTGGCCAGTGTGAAACCAGCAAAATAAGGATAAGGCCTTCTCTTCATGTACTGGCTATTTGTGTCAAGTATACAGTTGAGTTTGCACACTCTTAGGATAAACTTAGGCATGCAAGGAAATTATGACACGAAGTTGGTTTGGTTTCACAGATGTTCCTACATTATCATAAATAACAACAATACTAAAACAATGTACAGTATGTTAAGATACTATTAGTGAAAATTGTCTAAAAATCTATAGTAACTTGTAAGTCCCCCTGTAGCTAATTTAAATAAAATATAAAATGTTAGTCAATAAAATGTCAGTGTCTTGCAGTGAGGGTGTATTGTGTCGTTGTATTGTTAAATGGTTTTGCAGGCCTATTGCATACATTACGGAAAAATATACTACCCAAAAATCCACTCCTGCTTTTACTCACTGCCTGAGGTCATGCTATCCCTCTGACTTCTCCCCGACATTACCACATTACCACACAGAAGCAGTGATTGTGAGTGTAGTATAATTCAAAGTCTGATCAGCATGCTGTGTTAATGATCCATTTATCAGCACTGTCATATCAAAGTGCTGGCTGATACTAGTTAAGAGTCTTTGTTTTTTTTGTTTTTTCACATTAAAGACTATTTATATTAATTTATACCCACAATGGTTGATTTTGCTATTGTGATCGGTCAGGAGTTGTTGATTTAATTTTCTATAACAGTAGCTCTGACAGTAGTTACCACTGCATGCTAATGAACATGTTTTGATATAATGTCCTGTCCAGAAATGTGGTGATGGCGTGTGGATGATGGCGCTGCTGAAGGTGCTACCGTCTCCAGTGGCTAAGTTCCTGGCTTATACAGGGCTGGTTAATCGCCTGTCCAACTTCCTCTCCTATGGCCCACGCAGCCTGGCCGAGGTGGTGAACAGTCTCACGGAGAATAAAGAACTCCGGGCTGTGCTCTGCTACATCTTCGGAACCTACGGTGAGATCACACAGCTAGTGAGCAGAGCTGTAGCTCCCCCCCCCCAAACTGCTGTTCAGTTCGCTTAGTAGCTAACTATGGCAAAGAAAAGGATGCTTGCTTTAAAACCGTTAATTTAAAACATCCTATTACATCTTATAGCACGGAGGAAAGGCTGTACTTAGTAGTGCACTGTGTCTTGTTTGTAGGAAATCCTCCAAAAGAAGCCAGTTTCTCCATGCACAGTTTGCTGGTGTCCCATTACCTGCCCGGTGCCTGGTACCCTAAAGGAGGTGCCAGTCAGATCGCCTATAACATGATCCCCATCATCGAGAAGGCAGGAGGAGCCGTGCTTGTCAGAGCATCAGTCAACCGCATCCTGCTCAACGCCGCCAATGAGGCTATAGGTAATATCAAAACATCTACAGGCTCTGTTCTGTTTTCGGTTATTAATGTGCACCACTGCTTTCAAGTCAAGGGTCACTCAGCCTCAACAAGCCTCAGAATCTTAAAGGTTGCAAACTTTTGTATATGTGCACTTCTGTGTGCCAGTTTCTGATGAGAAAACGAATGTTTAAAACCATCATAATGAGCTTTTTGAAGCAAAATACATTGGAAAACGTTATGCCATTTTTAAAAGGTGATTATAAAGTTTTGTTTGAAACAGGGGCCAGTAAATGAGATTTCCACATGGGTAACCTAAAGATTTGCACTCCCCAAAACTGCTGCTGTAACCATAATGACTGTCCTGTGCTCTTATTCGCAATGACACACTTATTTACTGTTTGTTTATACTCTTCTACACCTCTATACTGTAATGATTTATAATCTCATTGGCGTCATCTGGAAGAGGATGATGGAAGAGCTCTTTTGAGTCTGGTTCCTCTCAAGGCTTCTTACTGATGTCATCTCAGGATATTGTTCCCTTGCCACTGGCCTGCTCATTAGAAATCCATTTCTAGAGCCTGATTTCTGTAAAACTGCTTTGCGACAAATCCATGGCGTAGTGGTTAGCACCTTTGCCTCGCACCTCCGGGGTTCGAATCCCGCCTCTGCCCTGCACTTGGAGTTTGCATGTTCTCCCTGTGCTTCGGGGGTTTCCTCCGGTTTCCTCCCGCAGTCCAAAGACATGCGTTGTAGACTGATTGGCATTTACCAGATTGTCCGTAGTGCGTGAATGGGTGTGTTAACGTGTATGCCTTGTGATGGGTTTTCACCCAGTCCAGGGTGTGTCCTGCCTTGTGCCCCGGGTTTCCTGGGATAAGCTCCAGGCTCCCCTGTGACCCTGTGCAGGATAAGAGGTATTGATTTTGATGATGTGGTATGTTTTGATTGCAGGGGTGAGTGTGATGAAGGGACAAGAGGAGGTCCATGTGCACGCTCCCATCGTGATCTCAGATGCAGGAATCTTCAACACCTACCAGCAGCTACTGCCTAAAGAGGTGCAAAATAGTGCAGGTGAGAGAGGGGGGGATGAAGAGTGATTTGGGAGATTTTATTCCATGATGACAAATATGAGTGGCCGCTTGGGAAAATGCTTCACATGGCCAAATTTGGACTAATATATAGTTCCGCACACGGTGGCTTAGTGGTTAGCATGTTTGCCTCACACCTCCAGGGTCGGGGGTTCGAAACCCACCGTGGCCCTGTGTGTGCGGAGTTTGCATGTTCTCACCGTGCTCCGGGGGTTTCCTCCCCCAGTCCAAAGACATGCATGATAGGCTGATTGGCATGTCCAGAGTGTACGTTGTGTGAGTATGTATGTGATTGTGCCCTGCAATGGATTGGCACCCTGTCCACGGTGTACCCCGCCTTGTGCCCGATGCTCCCTGGTGACCCTGCTCCCCCCCGTGACCCTGAAAAGGATAAGCGGTATAGAAGATGGATGGATGGATACAACTCTGACTGTGGTAGAAAAAATAAAGCTCCTGCATAAAGAATATACAAATGTAGAAATATTCATTTGGAATAAAAATAAATTGGCAATGCTTCTCAATTTACATTGTTTTTAGATGTGATTTCTATAGTGAAATGAATAAATCCTGTATGGATGGGGACAAAAAAAATGACAATACCATTGTGCCTTAGAGTGAATATACGTGACTTCCTGCTTTACTGTAGCTGTAACTGTAACTCTACCACAGTTCTTTTCTATGCAGTTAATGTGATTTAATAAATCTAAACTGTAACAACCGCACCGCATATGTTTGCATACTAACACTGTGTGTGACAGCGATCCAGAAGCAGCTGAGTATGCTGAAGCATGGAGAAGCCGGACTCAGCATCTTCCTGGGTCTGAACGGAACGAAAGACGAGCTGGGCCTCAAAACCAGCAACTACTGGGTCTTCTGCGAGAATAATCTGGACGAGCTGTGAGTGGCTAAACACTTCTTCTTCATGTACACCACACCGACCTTTTCACTTACATGCTGTATGACTCCTGTGTTAGTTCACCATAACTGTATGTAATTATACAGGGCTTCTATGTCTGGGCCTTTGTTGGAAGGGTGCGTAACGCGCCTTATTTTTTCCCTCAAGGGTAAACGACTACATGACAGGAGAGAGGGAGGAGTCACTGAAAAGCATACCTCTGCTTTTCATCGCCTCACCATCTGCCAAAGATCCCACCTGGGAGCAGAGAAGTCCAGGTAGAAAAAAAGAAATGACAATTAGATAGAGAGCTAAAAGAGAAGTCTGAAGTTCGTAAGTGTCTAAGTGTAATTTTAACCTAATGCTAGGTGATTAGTTCTGTTGTGAATTTCAGTTGAATCCTGAATACAGATGTAGTCTCTACCTTGCGCAGGTAAGTCCACTCTGAGTGTGGTCAGCTTCACCCCCTACTCATGGTTTGAGGAATGGAAAGACGAGAAAGTCAAGAATAGAGGGGCCGACTATAAAGAACTTAAGGCGTCCATCATCAACTCTGTTTTGGAAGTGGTAACTGAATTTTTCCCCAAGATCAAGAACAGGGTATGGACTTTTAATTCCTGTAATTCTTCATTTGCGATAATATCTGATTGTAAAGTCAGCAGCTTGTTGTGATTAGTGAGCACTGCTTCTCTTTCTGACTGTACATAAACCTCTCTCTTTTCTGTTTTTTTTTCATTATTGCTCTCTGTCTCTCTCCCCCCCCCCCCCCTTTGTGCAGATTGAGTACATGGATGCGGGCACTCCCATCTCTAATCAGCATTATTTAGCAGCTTCTAAAGGAGAGATCTATGGAGCTGACCACGGCGTTTCACGCTTTACTGCAGAAGTCTGTGCCACCATCAGAGCACAAACGCCCATCAAAAACCTCTTCCTCACAGGTGTGTACGCGCGTGTTCTGAAGATTATGGCTATGCAAAAATCTCTTAGGCTTTGTGTAACGTTGCGTGAATATTTACTTGGTCCACTGCTTATTTTCTGTCTGTGTGCTTTTTTCTGTTAGGCCAAGACTTAATTGTGTGTGGTTTTGCGGGGGCAATCGCAGGAGCTATGGTCTGCGGCTCTGCTGTTCTCAACCGCAGCCTTCACATGGACATCAGAGCCCTTAGAAAGAAACTGAAACATGCCAACACTAAGAAAGTCCAGTAACCATGGCAACATGCACTCATCCCCAGATGACAAGAAGGCATATATTACGAATCGTTTTAAGCAAGTAAACGAATGAAATTATCATCACATAATCACATAATCCTCAGTAAATTAATATTTGCTCTACTGAGCCCTTTTATTTTTTAATAATGTGTGACTACACTAATGCATTTATATTGAATATATGTACATGCACATATATATATATATATATATATATATATATATATATATATATATATATAATACATTTTAATTTTCTGCACCTATTCAATCACTGAACTTGATGATCAGAAGATCAAACTGAACGCATTTAGAGTTCTTTAGCTTTCAGCACGCATTAATTAATTCAACAGGATATTAACAAGATGTTGTGTGTGTGTGTGATTCCTCTGCACTGTCAGGTTTACGGTTGCTATAATTTTGCAAACCACCAGAAATTACTCATGCTTCCGTCCATCACTAAATTTCCATCCATCCATTTTCTGTACTTTTTATCCTACACAGGGTCCCAGGGAGCCTGGTGACTATCCCAGGGGACTCATGGCACAAGGCGTGGACACCCTGGATGGGAGTTCCCTAATGGAGTTCCCAGGGATAGGCTGCAGGCTTCCCAGCGACCCTGTGTAGGATAAGCGGTACAGAAAATTAATGGATGGATCACCAAATATTTATCTACTCTTGCCGACTTGGGTATCAGGTCTGGATGTAGATTTTATGTACAGGATGGTCTCATCTTGTAACCTGGAGGTTTTCAGTCCTCTTTTACTCACCTCATATATTTAATTAGTGGGCTCAGTGATCGGATCCTATGACTACAACTTTACTTCTCTTTTTATTCATCCTCCACTCAAGTCTCACAGAAGATATCTGACTGACTTGCTGGATTGAACCCCATCAAAAGTTGAAAATAAATAGATAAATAAAAATCATCATTATCAAACCCATCATAGTCCATCCAACGTGACCAAATTAGAAAGTTGATTTGGTGTTTGACTTCTCTGATCACATTACATAGTACACTACCAGATCCTTCAGTCTTCTTCACAACATCAGAAGAATACTGTTTGAGACTCTCTATTCTCTATCCCCTCAGATATGTATAAGTATGTTTAGGTTATAGTTTAATTTCTGTCTCATGAACTTTTCTAGACCTGTCTGTTAAATATACGTGCCAGTTAAAATGTCACCATAGGAACTTCCTATTTTCTGTTAAGCAAACTATACCATATGCGATCAACAACTGGTGTACTTTCTTGTATTGCCTAAGATTTTTTTCACGTACGTGACCAGACATTTTAACTGTCATATTATTTCCACACAGCAGTACGCCTACCCTGGCTATCTGTACCTCTGTATATGTATATAAACCGCTGTTAGTCTAAAAATAAATTGGGAAGTCTCTCTGAATTACTCTGTGTGTCAGTGTGTTCAATCAGACTTTCTCCGGGCCCGTATGCGCTCTGAGGCAAACCACATCCGCGCGGTAGCATAGAGAAGAGAAACACTCTACTCTTAACACAGAAAGGCTGAAGGCTGACGGAGGAAAGAGGGATATTAGAAGCTGTTATTGCTTTATCCCTACAAATACAAACATTACTGATTTCAAAATCTGCTCATACAAAAATTAATGGATGGATCACCAAATATTTATCTACTCTTGCCGACTTGGGTATCAGGTCTGGATGTAGATTTTATGTACAGGATGGTCTCATCTTGTAACCTGGAGAGCTTCAGTTCTTTTTACTTTACACCCTTACTACAGGAGTTCCCCAAGGCTCGGTTTTCAGTCCTCTTTTACTCACCTCATATATTTAATTAGTGGGCTCAGTGATCGGATCCTATGACTACAACTTTACTTCTCTTTTTATTCATCCTCCACTCAAGTCTCACAGAAGATATCTGACTGACTTGCTGGATTGAACCCCATCAAAAGTTGAAAATAAATAGATAAATAAAAATCATCATTATCAAACCCATCATAGTCCATCCAACGTGACCAAATTAGAAAGTTGATTTGGTGTTTGACTTCTCTGATCACATTACATAGTACACTACCAGATCCTTCAGTCTTCTTCACAACATCAGAAGAATACTGTTGGAGACTCTCTATTCTCTATCCCCTCAGATATGTATAAGTATGTTTAGGTTATAGTTTAATTTCTGTCTCATGAACTTTTCTAGACCTGCCTGTTAAATATACGTGCCACTTAAAATGTCACCCTAGGAACTTCCTATTTTCTGTTAAGCGAACTATACCATATGCGATCAACAACTGGTGTACTTTCTTGTATTGCCTAAGATGTTTTTCACGTACGTGACCAGACATTTTAACTGTCATATTATTTCCACACAGCAGTACGCCTACCCTGGCTATCTGTACCTCTGTATATGTATATGAACCTCTGTTAGTCTACAAATAAATTGGGAAGTCTCTCTGAATTACTGTGTGTGTCAGTGTGTTCAATCAGACTTTCTCCGGGCCCGTATGCGCTCTGAGGCAAACCACATCCGCGTGGTAGCATAGAGAAGAGAAACACTCTACTCTTAACACAGAAAGGCTGAAGGCTGAGGGAGGAAAGAGGGATATTAGAAGCTGTTATTGCTTTATCCCTACAAATACAAACATTACTGATTTCAGAATCTGCTCATACAAATTCTCGTACAAGACTTGGCTACTCCAAATGTACTAAGAATCTTCAAAATGCTGCTGCTCACATACTTCATAACCTCCTGAAGTCTCTTATGTGACCCCTGTATTGACGTCTATGTACAAATCTGTTGCAGCAGGACTCAAATTCAGAATTCCTGCCGTTGGGCTCTCGAGTGGCCTAACGGAGAAGCATTTGCCCTGTTGTCAGGAGATCACAAGTTGCTGACAGTGCCACAGACATTCGTGGTCGGGCGCCAATGGAGCAAAATTATCCGTGCTCTCTTGGTGGGAGGGATGGCATACTCTCTCTCCTCTGTCAATCACAGCGACACCAGCTACAGTGAAGCTAGTCTGTCAGCTCATGTATAGCACTTTTCTCCAAGTGTGTTACACTGCCCTGTAACGTAGCATGAGCAGCATATAGAAAAGATGTGATTGGCTGGTTTCCTGTGTCTTGGAGGAGGCATTATCCTTCGCCCCCCTAGGTTGGTAGCTGTCTTGTAATAGGGGAGAGATGGGAATTGGATGGGAATGGATGGGAATTGGCAGGTCACTAAATTGAGAAGAAAATGCGGGAAATTCAAAACTTTCCTCAGATCAACTTTCGCTCCAAATATAAATGATAATGAGTCTTTATTGGTCACATATACAGTAGAGCAACATGAAATTGTTTTCTTCACATATCCCAGCCTGTCAGGAAGCTGGGGTCAGAGCGCAGGGTCAGACATGATACAGTGCCCCTGGAGCAGAGAGGGTTAAGGGCCTTGGTCAAGGGCCCAACAGTGGCAGCTTGGCAGTGCTGGGGCTTGAACCCCCAACCTTCCAACCAATAACCCAGAGCCATAACCGCTAAGCCACCACTGCCTGTATATTGTTACATGTGTGTATATATACAGTATCTCACAAATGTGAGTACACCCCTCACATTTTTGTAAATATTTGATTATATCTTTTAATGTGACAACACTGAAGAAATGACACTTTGCTACAGGACTAAGGCTGTATCTCCAACACAGCTTGAGGGCATAAGTAAAGCACCATTGCCACAGACTGTAGGACAAATGATGACTTTTTTGGGCATGACTGGGTTTAGCTCAGACTGGATAGCTGACTATGTGATAAAAACAGGTCTGTTAAGGGCACTCATGAAACAAGCTGAGCATCAAAATTTGCGTGCTCCATTACAATGGAACACTGATGCTCTAATAGCCTTTGAATCATTAAAGGGAACTTCAGGTTGCACCCGCACTAACTTTCCCAGACTACACCAAACCGTTTCATCTATATGTAGCCAACAGGGCTCAGGGATGAGCCTGACCATGACCACGCCCATGTAGTGGTAGGAGAAAACAGCCCATTGCATATTACAGCACCAGGCTAGACAGTGTAGCTCAAGGTTATCCCGCATGTTACCAACAGGGACTCGCTACCTTATACTATGCTTATGAAAAAGCATCCACTCTGACCATGGGTTACCCAGTGACCATTTACACCCACCACAAGCTGGCAGAGCTGTTAGACCAAGGGAGATTTGTTTTGACTCAGGCTCGGTGCCTAGCATACTCCACTCTGTTGACTTACCCTGACATTACTATTAAGCGTTGCACTACAGCAAATCCAGCTGACATAATTCATTTGGTATATGAAGGGAAACCTCATGACTGTGTAGCAGAGTCATTAGCCTTTACTCGTCTCAGACCTGACTTAGAGTCTTCACCTATACCCGAAGCCGATGTTTCTTATTTTGTTGATGGTTCTTGCTTTAGAGATCACACAGGCATGCATGCAGGGTACGCAGTCGTGAAAAAACAAAAGGAGGATTTTGTGCCAGTGATCACACAGCATTGTAACCAACCTTACTCCGCTCAACTGGCTGAGCTAAAAGCTCTTACTACTGCATGTCAATTGGCTGAGGGACAAACAGCTAATATATACACTGACTCTGCATATGCTTATGATGTATGTCATCTGTTTGGAGCGGTGTGGAAACAGAGAGGTTTTATAAAAAGTGATGGAACCCCCATCCAACATGCTGAACAGATAGGTCAATTGATCACTGCTATGATGCATCCAAAGCACTTAGCAATCATTAAATGCCAGGCACATAAAAAGGGCAATGACTTTGTTATAAGAGGTAACAATGCTGCAGAGATGGAGGCAAAGAAGGCCTCAGGCTGCCAAGTAGCAGTAATGGCCCCAATGGTACTTATTCAACCTCAGCCTACTGTAGAAGATATTGTCCGCATACAACATCAGGCAAATGCATATGAACATTCAGTATGGCAACAGAGAGGCATTACTAGAGACACACATGGTGTTTGACGCTCACATGAAGGACACATGTTTGCACCCACCGCACTTCTCACTGTTCTTATTTCAAATGCACATGGGTTTGATCATTACGCAAAGGGAGAAATCATGAGGAAGATAAAACAGCAGGGATACTGGTCTCCATACTTACAGGCGATGGTGGACAATTTTTTGTCTGAATGTGAAATTTGTGCTAAAAATAATGTCAGAAAAGGAACATCACCACCAATAGGGCACATACCGGTACCAGAAGGGCCATTCAAACACCTAGTGATTGACTACATAGATATGGTAAAAAGCGTAAAAGGTAAAAGGTACATGCTGGTGATAATAGACAGATTTAGCAGATGGGTGGAGGCAACCCCATCTGCAGACCAAGCTGCAGGGACAGTGATTAAATTTTTGACCAGAGAAGTAATTCCCAGATTTGGCATACCGTCGCAGATTAGCTCTGACAACGGCTCAGTTTTTTTTCAAAAAACAGTGAAAACAGTTTTGCAGCAACTGAGAATAAAGCAGAGATTGGGAGGTGTTTATCCCCCTCAGTCGCAGGGAATGGTGGAAAGGGTGAACGGTACTCTTAAAGCTAAGCTTAACAAGATCTGTGCTGACACTAAACTTAATTGGGTAGATACTCTACCTCTTGCACTGATGAATTATCACATGCAGGCTAACAGAATTACGCATCTAACACCGCATGAAATGCTTACGGGCCGGCCCATGCCTGTACCATATTTGAGAGGTCCTTATGAAGGACTACCACTGGAGCAATTGCAAATGGAATTGATAGCTTATATGCAACAACTAACTGCTACACATACAGCTATCTATTCACAGGAACAAAGTAGAGGCCCAAGAGAAGAAACTGTGGTTCCTTGTCCAGTGACTCCTGAGAACAGGTGTACCTAAGAGTGTTCAGGCGGAAGTGGAATGAGCCAAGAAGAGAGGGGCCATACAAAGTGGTAAGAGCAACTCCAACAGCAATACAGGTAGAAGGAAGCACCACCTGGTATCATCTAAATCACTGCACTAGAACACCTAGTTTGAGACCTAGGAGAAAGGAGGACCAGGTAATCCAAGGGGACAATCCAGGGGCTGACATCTCAGAAGAAAGGACAAGACAAGACGTGAGAGTGGGCCTAAATGAAGTTAAGAGAGAATCAATGGCCGGCTCAGGTGATGGTAGAGAAGAAGGTCAGTCAGGGGTCACACCAACAGAGCCAGAGGAAGGAAGGGATCCTGTTGCTGAGGGCAGCTCTGATGAGCCTGATACACCTGCTACACCTGGAGAAAAAGGTAACGCACTTCCCGTCCAGCCAGGAGAGGGGGATGAGCCATTCCCAAGCCATGAGCTGGAGAGAGAGGAAGTTCCTGGTGCTGAACATGGTGCTAGTGTACCTTTTGGGAATTTTCCCACTAACCCAGGCCCAGGCAGACATCCTTTCCAAGACAACCTTTCCACAATTGACCATTCAGCCCTTGACTAATGTCCAGAACAGTACTGAACTAGAGCTGAATGAGAGAATCAGGAAGGTAAAACATACGGCTTATGCACTCTTAAAATACCAGCATCAGGGCTATACTGAATCAGCTTATACTGGACAACCCCCACAAAAGGCAAGGAAAAAAATTAAAACAAGGGGTGCTAGAGCAGCAACCAAGGAGAGGTTACTAGAAACAGCTCGAGGAAATGAGTGGTATAAATGGGCAACATATACAGCAAAGGAGTCACAAATGAGTAATTGTCTAATATGTTCACCATCACTGTTAAAAAGACTTATGGTGGTACCTAATCCATATGATTACAGACAATGTGCCGAATTTAATAAGGATTTCTGTCACTTGTGGCCAAAGATCAGACCATACTGCCCTGTCGAGTGGTTAGCTTTCCTAGGTAATCCAGATTACAGAATATATTATAATTCATTGCAATGGGGACTAGGGTGTCAGCGCCTAGACGTGTGAGTAGACCTAAGAAGGAGGGAAACTCCTGTAAAATATCAGATTGAATATGCATTAGAATACGAGTGTTTTAATAGGTCGCAAGGAATCCATGATCTGGGTAAATTTCAAGGTAATCGCACTGTAATGTGGCATCTAGATGAAAATTCCTTTTGGTAAACAGATGTCCTCAAGAAAACCGTATTTCATGCCACAGCGACAGTAGAAAAAATATAAGGGTAATAACGCCATCAAAATGCGCTAACTGAACCTTGACATTCCCTTTGATATTCCCACATGCAGAACAAACAATAGCTATAGCTGATTTCTTTTGGCTTTGTGGGGGCCGACGGTTAAGAGCCACTCTGCCCAAAGAATGGATGGGAATATGTACTAGAGTCCGTATGCTTCAGGAAATCTCCATGACAAGCTGGGATGCAACTCGGGTAGTTCAAGAGAACAAAAAGGGCAGTCGTCGGCCAAAGAGGGCGTATCAGGCAGATCCCAAGGTGTATATAGACTCAATCGGGCAGCCAAGGGGCATACCAACCAAATACAAGGCCAGGGATGAGGTTAAGTCAGGCTTTGAGTCCATATTAGTTTGGATATCATCCAATAAAAATGTGAGTGGATTAACTATATTTACTATAATCAGCAGAGGTTCATTAATTACACTACCGATGCATTGTCGGCATTAGGCGAGTAGTTGGATGCCACAAGTAAAATGACATGGCAGAATAGACAGGCATTTTCTCCTAGCAGAAAAAGGGGGTAATATTTGGGGACCAGTGTTGCACGTTTATTCCTAACAACACTGCACCTGAGGGAACTTTCACTGAAGCAATGAATAAACTGAAGAACTTAAGACAGGAGGTTTCTGAGAATGCAGGTAAAGATGCACATGCTTGGGATTGGTTTGAGTCTATGTTTGGACAATGGGGGTCATGGCTTACAAAGCTGGGAATAATTCTAGGGATTGTTATACTGGTTGTTGGACTACTGTTTTGTTGTGTGGTGCCTATACTGAAATCCTTTCTGGTCAAAGCCACTGTTAAGCAAATGTCACTCGTGACTGGGACAATTGTGGACTATGATCCGTGTAAGGGCAATGAACATTCAAAAAGACATTTTGATCTTATGCCCTCTAAGCCAGAGTGGATGTCTGATCAGCTGCAACAGGATGGAACAGATTCCAGTTCCTCCTGTGAGGACAAAGAAGAAGTTTGATGAGCCATGCCCTGGGTGTAAGTACTAGCTTGACCTCTCCCCAAGGGCGGCCCCCTGCGATACGCAAAGTATCTAGGTCGAAGACAGACACTGCTAAGACGTCCCCTGAACAAGGGTGTGCTGGATTTTTTTATTTTTTGCCTTTTCCATTGTTCTATTTTTGAATTTTTACATTTTCTATTACAATATACTCAAGTGTGATTAAGAGACAGAGTGATCACTGTCTGATTTATCACTGTAATCAAACTGAGAAAATTGTTTTGTATTCATGTTTATTAGTCTATACTTGTATAAGCTATATGTGCTTAATCAACTTTGTACTCTACATAACCGTGACAACCACGGGCAAGTGCTGAACCAAATGCATGCTCACGCTTACAAACACTGTCTTGATTTTTGTGGTTAGGGAAAGGGAGACAGAATCTTTTACTCCATTCTAGCCAATGGGAGAGGAGATGTTTGTTTCTGGTCTCCAGAGAGAGTTGTTTCAGGATTTGGTCATTGGTAGATGGCTGACATGATCATACATTGATCACTAGTTAGTGTACATGAAGGGACTGGATTGTGAGATTACTCTCTCACACTAGGTCGGACTTAGTAAGTCCCAGAGGGGGGGGGGAATATATAGAAAATATCAATGAAGTGTATTCAATATGTATAACCAACATTTAGAATTATTACTGAATCATAATCGAATAATCAATATTGGTTAAAAAGCAGAATCTATATGTATAATCAATAGTTAGAAGCATAATCTAAATCCATAGAACAATGTTTGATCAAGTGACATTCTGAATGTGTACTGAGTTGAATGAACTCTGTGTTTTAGTGTACAATAATTGTTCTTCTGTATTAGCTGGCACCTTTCTGCACAGCAATAAATTGGCAGTAGATATTCGCATGTGTAAGTAAATAACCTTGAGGCCAGATACCAATTAGGGAGTTAGGAGAGGGCCTCTGGAAAGGAGGTAGATATCAGCGGGGACAACCGATAGAGACAGACAGATGCTCATTGAGGCCTAAGAAGGGAGTCAGGGTCAGGACACACAAACCTGTGTGAAACCTTGTCCTTGTGAAACCTTTTCAAGAAAAACAACTAACTGCACATGCTCCACAAATTTAAGATAACACACAGACATGAATATTTAATTGTGGCAAAAAAGATTGGTCTGTTTTAATGAGGAAAGGCAAAACCCCACCTACAAAGACTACGCTGTGGAGAAAGGTATATAAAATGCTGTGTGTGCTTGCATAATTCGGACTATCTGCAGATTGTCACACTTTATTGGTTTTCAATAAAGTTTATTTACTTTTTGACATCTGCTCAACTCTCTGAAGTTTTTGACTTAGGCTAAAAAGGTTGATTTTCCCACGACATAATAAATACATATGTGTAGATAGATAGCTAGATATGAAAAGGCAGTATTGGTTGCCAGATTGTTTGCTTCTGATCCGGCTCAGTCCAACTCTCTTTCTCTGTCACTAAATCACAGCTTCTGTAATGATTTACTTGAATCTGGCAACCCATGTCTGGAGCGGTGATGGGAAAGTTTCTGCTTCACCGTTGATGTCTTTTCTTATTAGCACACATTTCTCAACATTTAGACCAAAACTAAGCTAAAGGTATGTGTTTTTAGCTCGTGGATTTGGTAGTTATCATGTTCATCAAAAATTAGACGATGTTTGAATGCTGACATTTGTGTAAATCAGTAATATATGTACTTGATTGACTCCCTTCCCCCCGCCTCGTTTGATTTAATCCAGGTTTTTGTTTTTTTAGTAATGTTAGACTGTGTTTATAATTTGAGAGAAAGCTAGCAAATCCTCTGGCTAGATTTCGGTATTTAAATTCCACCCTTGCTAAATTGTTAACTTTAATAAGTTTGGTTAGTTTTATATATTTTTTTTTATTAGGAAAAAATATAATTAACTGGCGAGGCTAATTCACATGAATCCAAATCGCGTACTACTACTATTGTACTACATAGTACTTATGTCAGAATTACATGCATACATAATGGAGGCGCACTACAGAGTACGGTAGTACACTCGTGTGCTATTCTGGACGTAGCCCTAGCAACTGCCCGTGAGTCACGTGACCATTAGCTATCCTTTAAAGTTTAAAGGGTTAGCATGCTCGTTATGAGAAGTCATTTCCCCCGTTTTCAGTAGCTTCTACTACATTCTTTCTTTCCTTCCTTCTTGCAGTGTCTTTTCATATCATTTTTCAGAAATATGGATAATCCCGTTTGGGAGAATTCGAATTATGAAATATTAGCGGAAATTGGCGAGGGTGCCTACGGAAAAGTGTACAAAGCGAGGGAGACCTGTGAGAAACAGCGCCTCGTAGCGGTCAAGAGGCTCAACATCGGCGCAGACCCGGACGCAGGCATCCCTCAGTTCATGATCCGCGAGGTGGCGCTGTTGCGAAAAATAGGCTATTTCAACCACCCAAATGTAGTGAAGTAAGTCAAGAAATTTCTAGTTAAGAAAATCTTTTCATTTACAATTAATGACCACAAGAGGGCGCACGGTGTCAAGTTTGTATGTACATGGTTGCCAGATTGGGGTTAATAATGCACTACAAGTATAATAATGGTTTGGGTGGATGCCATTTTATCCTTGGAAATCTTTTCCATTAAAAAAAAGTCTTAACTTATCATCTCAGGCAACTATGGAAGCCCTAAGAATCCATGCATTATTTTTTTTTCCTTTCTTGTTTTCTTGACATAATAAAATAGTTGCTTCCTCGCGATATCGACAAAACAAAGTTTTCCCATGATCGCGACTTAATTCTTCATGTGTACTCGACATAACAGCATGTTGTTTTTATTATTCTGGAAATCCTGAAAGACCTTGAAACAATGTCGAGCTTGTGTATAAATGAATAGGAGAGCCACCTTTTTTTTTTCTACAGACACATTCACGCTCAATTTCCTCCTTCACGGTGTAATTAACACTTCACCAACCAACAATGCTAAAAAATCTGTAATCCCTGCTATATTTACCAAATTGCTCTGAAGGGGTGACTCTGAGCAACTGCAAAGCATACAGGCAGCAAAACCCTAGCACAGTCCCGCAGCATCACGGATGAAGGAATCCGTTTTTACTTTGATCAGGGACTCACTCAAGCTGAAACAGCTCTATGTCTGTCAGTGAGTGACGACTTCCACGTTAGTGTCTGACGCTTGAGAAGGGCACACCCCTCTATCTTAATCAACTTTTGTTATGTCAAGATCACTAAAAATCAACTTTTGTTATGTCGAGATCACTAGAAATCAACTTTTCTTATGTCGAGATCACTAGATATGTCGAGATCACTAGAAGTCAACTTTTCTTATGTTGAGATCACTAGAAATCAACTTTTCTTATGTCGAGACCACTAGAAAACAACTTTTCTTATGTCGATATCATGAGAAAATTAAGTCAAGATCATGAGAAAACAAGAAAGGAAAAAAAACCAACAAACTTCATGGCCTCTTAGGGCTTCCATAGGCAACAACCTCATTTTTACAAACTTTGGCTGCGTTTTGCTTCTAAGCCAGTTTTATGTTGTGCGATTTCAGCAGGTTTTTTTATTCAGTTAATTTCAATAAACTCTTCTATTTTCTATTTCTGTGCAATTAAATGTTCTCCGTGTCACATTAAACGATGAAGATCCCCTAACGATAGACCTCTGATTGAAGACATTCACTATGTTCCACTTACATCATCAATCCACGTAGTCTGGTTTGGATTTGTATAAACATCTTTCAAAGTGAGCTTGAGGTAATAAGGATATTTTTCTATCTATAAGCAAGTTTTATTACGTTTCGCCAGTGCCAATAAGCTGTACTTAGTGTTAGTTTGGACATCATTTTACGCCGTTCCTCTTATTGGAGGCTTTTAGATGAGCATCATAGCATTGGTCTCTGAGATTTTAGTCAGAATTTCTGACATAACTTTGTTGTCAGCTGTCTTTCATCCCATCAGTGCTAAATCAGCCACCCATCCATGCACGGGTTATGACAACATTAAGGATATTCAAATAATTTACTTCAAATTGAATTCATAATTGATTAACTCATTATTATTTTGTATTTTTGCGTAACAGGGTTGTATTTTCCGTGTCACCTCACCAATAAATATCACAATATAACTGAAAATAAACATTTTTAAAAAGTGCAAGAACTTTAATTTTCTTCTTTCTCTGGAAAGGATCTCCAGGAAATTCACATGATGTAGTTGATGTTGAAAATGTGAATTGTGTAATAATCCGAATAGCAGTTGTATACGTATAACTGTAGCATTTACTGTAGCTGATAAAACTCCTATTAGACATTATCTTTCTGAAGGTTGTTGGACGTGTCAGCTGGTCTGAGGAAACCAGGCTTGGACCTGACACTGGTGTTTGAGTACATCGATCAGGATCTGTCCTCTTTCCTCAGTACCGCTCCTGAGGACGGTCTGGGCACAGACAAAATAAAGGTGAGAGAACCTCCTTCAGTGATGTGTTAATCTTTTATTTGTCAGTAGAGTCATGTGTGTGTGCACGTGTGTGCCTTCATTTCATCCCTCATTCCGAGAAAAAGAAATAGCTTGGAGGCTATTATAAAGCTAAAAGGATTGTTGTTGTTTTTTTTTAAAGAATTAATTAATTTATTTGTTTTTCTTAGTTTTATCCTAAGGGTACGCAATCTGAATGGACCGAGAGCTCTGATATCAACCCTCATGTATTATCTCCGAGCCTGCTCTTTTTCTCTTGTCCTTTTTGTACGTTAGGACGTGATGCGGCAGCTGCTGAAGGGCCTCGATTTCCTCCACACTAACACCGTCATGCACCGTGACCTGAAGCCCTGTAACGTGTTGCTGAGCAGCCGCGGGGAGGTGAAGATCGCAGACTTCGGCTTGGCGAGGATCTACACTAACTGTATCGCCCTGACACCCTGCGTGCGTACATCCTGTGTCCTTCAACAGTATTACAGTGTACAGTAGTGAACCTCCACACTATAATAGTTGTGTTTACGTGTGTGTAGGTAGTGACTCTGTGGTACAGGGCTCCTGAGGTGTTGCTCCATTCTAACTACATGTCTTCTGTGGATATCTGGAGCGCTGGCTGCATCTTTGCGGAGCTCTTCCTGCTAAAGTGGGTGCACACAGTGACACAGTGACACAGCGCCCCTTGTTGTGTTCTTCTTGCATTGATGCGCTCTTCCTTTTTTTTGTTGCACAGACCTTTGTTCCAGGGATATACAGAGGTCCAGCAGCTTCAGAAGATCTTTGAGTCAGTACAGATTTTACTTTCATCCAGTCATTGAATTGAGGTTAAAATTTAGCACAATTAAAAATATATATATTTTTTCTTTTTAATCTTGTCTTTGTGCCACACCATGTATATTGAAAGGGTGATTGGGTTGCCCGGTAAAGAGGACTGGCCTAAAGAAAGTCCCATCCACTATAATCCAGCCTGGGCTAGACGAGACGTCACCACACAGCTGCTGCCGAGCCTGAATGCAGAGGAGAACAACCTGCTCAATGTGAGTGTTCCTCATAGCCCTATCTAATACCCCTTGTATCAATTCTATTTTTATTAACAATGCATATAATGTACTACTTGAGTAAATGATAGGGGCAGCATGGTGGCACAGTGGGTTGCGTAGCTGTCTTGCAGCTCCAGGGTCTCCGGTTCGATCTTAAGCCAGAATTATTGTCTGTGTTATTTATTATTGAATTATTATCTCCAAGAAAACATTTCAGACTCTAAGTTGCCCCTGAATGAGTGTGCGAATGTGTGTGTGCATGGTGACCTGAGATACACTGACGTCTCATTCAAGACTCCAGGTCTGCCACCAGCCTGACCATCGAAGATGAATGAATGAATGAATGACAAAATGTTGGAAAGTGTTGGAAAATGTGTCGACCTTCATTTGTGTCACAGAGTTACTAAGATTCATGATTTCTTTATTCTCTCCTCCATGCAGCAATGTCTGGCCTTCAATCCAGCCCAGCGCATCTCTGCTTATAGAGCTTTAGCCCACCCTTTCTTGGCTGGTCCTTAATCTTAAAACACAATATAATAGAAGCTGAGGGACATGGCATGAAGAAACATTCAAATGAAGGGGTTCAATGGAGGCAAGTAGATTCGACTTGGGCTCCTTCCACCCACATACCCAAGAAATCAAGTAAGGAATAACACACTTGGAGGTGTGCTGTTATAGGAAAGTAATCAACAACAAGGTGGTGTGATACGGACGTCCAGTGGAGTTATTGTTACCACCCTGAAGTTGATTGGTTTTGTATAATGACATGTTCCAAAGTGTTTTATTCCTATTATACTGCAACAATTTGTCAATAATTGTATATTTTCTTAATTTATTAACGAACAACACATCATACTTTTTGACCTGTCATCTGCCATACAAGTAAATTGGTACTATAGAAATAATACCATATTAGAAGTAACTAGAATACAAACTCTGCACTGGGCGCTATTTTCAGAGCTGCTTAAATAGAAATGTACTCAACACCTTCTGACCAATCAGAATCACGCTCAACACTGTGGTATATACGAAGTTAAAACAGGAGGTGTTTAAAGTACAGGTGTAGAAGCAACAGTCTGTTGTATGTTATTATGTGAGGAGATAAAAAGGTACATTTGGCTAAATACAACAAGGGATTTTTAAGCAGCAAAGCAGGGACATAGACTTTTGATGAAACTTGAAAAGTCCTTGGTGAATTTTCTTTTGTTCCAGCACTCTAAATGTCTTTATAGGACTGTGGAACAAACATGTTTGTTTACTTTCACACTTTTCCAAGGTGTGTTATCTGATGATGAAATGATTTCTAGCTACAGTCAGCATTACAATACAGTAGCATTATTTCTTCATATTTCACTCCGAGATCTGGTAGTACAGGATTTCCACACAGATTAAATATGCAAATTAAATTATTGACACTTTACTCAAAGCTGCCATGTAATGATAATGCTTGTCTTATGGCATTTGAAGCTTGCATTCTTTAAGGTTGCTTACTGTACGCAGTAAGGACTGAAAAGGAAAATTAAGCAGATTTGTATTTGTTTTGTCTTATCAAAAGCTCAGGTCATGCTTGCTCAGCTGAAGTGTTTCCACTGAACTGAACTGTAAACAACTTCAGGTCTCATATTAACTGTCAAAGAGAGCAACTTTAAGGATGAAATTGATTGTTAGTTGAACAGTACAGTTCGGTTGTTGTTTTTTTTTTATTTTATGTGTTTCCCTGAGATGTCTTCTTTCTAATCTTTGCTGGATTTGACACTGAACTGTTACAGCCACTTCTGAAAAACAACAGCCCCTGTTTATGGTTTTACGGGCTGCCTAGGATTTCAGTACCTGTGTCTTTCTGGATGTCTAAAGTGCCTCTGTTGTTAGATTGTTTTTTTTCCCCCAAAGCAATTAAAATGTTTAAAGGATTTTCAGAGTACTGTATTTGTTGCCTCTCTGTGCATTGTGTGATGTTTTATACATTGTCTTTCAATGCACCAGAAAAAAATTAGATGTGTAAGAAAGTTTAATCCCATATACAGTTTAATGAGATGTGTAAGTGAGTTTAATCCCATGGATCCCTATATACAGTAAGTCTTTTTGTCCTTTTGTCAGTCTTTAGCAGGAAACCCAGGGCCCATATGTCTATAGATATGTACAATATGTCTATTTGTTCAAAATATTTTGGTCATAAACTTCACGAATAGTGTGCATGCATGACATGCATTGCCTAGAGCACAGGTTCCCAACCCTGGTCCTGAAGTACCCTCTGTCCTCCAGATTTTAATGTTTTCCCTGCTCTAATACACCCACTTCAACTCAGACAGGGATGTTAATTAACTTATTATCTGAATTAGGTGTGTTGGGAGCAGGGGAAACACTAAAATGTGCAGGACAGGGGGTAATTCAGGACCAGGGTTGGGATCCTCTGGCATAGGGAATGAAATAAAGTTTCTGCATCCAAATTCTAATGGTTTCCACTGCAAATACCATTACAAACCATTAATTGTTAACCATTAAAACCATAACCAAATACTTTCCATTAGACAGTAGGACATATGCATATACATAAGGATGTAGGTCCTTAGTGGTATCCACTAGAGATAAAACGCTGTAGAAAGCCACCAGTAGAAAGCAACAAATTACCAGTAGAGACCCACAGTGACCATTACAGTTTCCATTAAAACCAATACAATTCCAATTATAACCATTAAAACCATTACAAGTTCTATGAGGGTTTCTATTGTTTATTCTTCAGGATAGGGCCTCAAATATCCAACAGGGAGCCATTTGGGCCTCATGTGTTCATATGACCTGAGCATTTTCACACATTTTCACACAATATAGAGTTAGGCATCAAATAAATTTACATTCAAACTCACAACACGTATAAATAACACTTATAAAAGTCTGGTTTGTCCAAACACTAGACAATTATTCAAACAAACGAATGCCTGAACATTGGACAGGCTAAATAGTGGCACCTGACTGGTTGTTATGGAGACAACGCCAACATTGAAGTTAGACTTCACTTCAGATAAACATAAATGTTTTTAAAGTATATTAAATTAAAACAAACGTGTGTTTAATGTTATTTTACCGTGACTTTGTATGTTAAAAAAAAAGTAAAAAAAAAACAACACGGCGAGTTAAACGGTTTTCATGTCACGTGACCAGGCATTATCGCCTCAGGTAGGTTTCAGTGAAACGGTTGGTTGCTATAAAAAAGGATAAAAGAAATGTGCTTAGGAATTACCTGGGAAATGTTCGATTTATTGTCTCTATAAGATAAAATAGGCTTCTTTAAGATAACATCTCAAGGATATACTCTGATATATTAGATACAGCTGTAAAAAAAAGGATAGCCCCAAAACAGCGTTAGCTGTGTGAATTAGCCTATAGTTTAGTCATAAATACTACATCATACAACATTATAACTGTCTTTATGAAAGAAATTTGACTACATAACTTTAAAATAAGTTTTTATTTAGGACTATTCTCAGTGTGTTTGTCTCCTGGAAACCACCGGGTGGTGTGTGAGTTTACACCCGCAGCGTTTCACATGCCTGTGTCTGCAGGTCTATCTGTCACCACATCAGTTGATGATCTGGTGAGTAAATAAACCGTGAACTCATCAAACCAGCTCATAAAATGTTTGGTAGTGTTTGCTGCTCTTATTTCCCCGCAACCCTGACCTCTTCGGATTGAAAAGCCGCAAACCCACAGCCACATAGAGGTATTTTTATCACCTCCCTCTCACACACTCGTGTATATTTAACACAGCCTAAAAGGGCTTTTTCTCCGCCTCTAAACGAGGTTTCATGCGCATGCGCAAATGCCGCATGGCTCTACTGGCACAGATGAGCTGAGCTGACCCGTCTGAAGAGCGTGTAAGTACTTCTCCGGCGATTGAAATAACAACAACAATAATAATAACAATGATAATAAAATAAACACGTAAGCCTGTGTGAGACAGATGTTTTGATAATGAATTGTTAAATGATCCAGTTCTCTCCAACTATCCAGAGAAAACCTTTTGGAATTTCACGCATATGACTTTTGTCACAAAAAATACCAGTGTTTCCTCGACTTTACATGATGTCTCTTACTAGACACGAAATGCTCGTGATAATATTCAGCTTGCATGGATAACACTAGCTGCAATAGAAACCGGGTCGCGAGGAGTTTTTATTTATTTATTTATTTGTTGCGGTGCGCGCACCTGTTGCTAAAGCGCGCGCCCGTGGAGTTTCAGCTCATAATTCACCCGTCAGCACAATGCAATGCTGTGGACACACACACACACACACACAGAGAGTGTGTGATGTGCATTTTTGAAATAATATATATATATATATATATATATATATATATATATATATATATATATATATATATGTGTGTGTGTGTGTGTGTGTGTGTGTGTGTGTGTGTTTATGTATGTCATACTGTCCTGCTACAGGTTTCTCTTGGTTCTTGGTGGGATTATAATGGCTATGTTACAAGTATAAGTAGTTCGAAGTGTTTGGGGTAGGGTTACAGAGCATCATGAAAGGTTTTGGGGATGCAGAATCTGTGGTTGAATCCTCATGTCCACGGATTGCCACTCATCCTAGGCTTTCTCTCTGGATATATTTCCTGCTGTAGAGGTTCACACTAACCTGAACCTAATATACCTACTACAGTCCACTTCTCAGGGCATTTCTCTGTAAATTGGATTGTGATACCTTCACCCCTGCCCTGTGGAGGTTGTTGGTGATGTCACTGACTCTTGTTTTTAAGTTTTTCTTCACAGCTCTCACAATGTTTGCCATCACCTGCTGTTGTTTTCTTTGGCCGACCTGTTCCATGTCTTCTCCCGTAGACAGCTCTCTGGTCTCGACTTCTGGTTGGTTTATCCTTTTTAACAACAAATGCAGCCTTCACAGTCGAAACCCAGGGCTCAAACCACGAGTAGACATTCGGAGGTATTAATTGTTTAAACAATCAGGGCACACCTGGGCAACAACTCTCAGTCACGTGTTCCAAGTATTTTGTCCGAGACGAGCCATAAGAAGAAATATTTACGTATAAGTTCATAAATGAGGAAAGTCAAAATATTTCAAAAGAGAGATTAACCAGTATTTCAAACATCTCAAACGTGGAAATGGGTCAGATTGAGCCATAACGTAATAGGCAGGTTAACACATCTAGATGTAAGGGAAACGAAAGCTGAAATACTTCTCTATCGTCTTATATTCATCTTTTCATCTCAAACCCAAATGTCTTCAGTGTATAGCAGAAACGAACGAATTGACCTTGCCGTTCCAATACTTTCAGAGGGGACTATAGGTATGTTGGAATGTCTACAGTATGATGAATTTTTAGGAAAACAGTTGAACACTTGGACAGAGCAGGAAGTGTTTTTACACAGCGAGTGCTGGGGAGATTTACATTTGCATAGAGCTCTGTTAAAAGTGTGTGTTTCTTAAAGGAGGTTATATTTCAGTCATTTGTTTAAGTTCTGGTTAAATAGAAGAGCTGGGAAAGGAAGTTTGGCGGTGGAGCTACCTGCCATGACTTAGCAGATTTTTCCGAATTGCAGTTTGTGTCCAAAAAGCAATTTAATCTTGTCCTGCTCGTGGACTTTTAATCATTATTGTGCACATTTCTGGTAACTTTATTCAGAATCTCACTTCTGTGTATGTGCACTTAATGTTTAATGCGTCCAATGGGAAAACATACTTTATCACAACTTGGTGAGCTTTTTTGATTTTATTTTATTTATTTATTTTTTTTGTTGGAGCAGCATGTAGTCACTAGAATTTTCCCAACATCATGTCTTTAAATGTTAGGGGTTTCATGATTTTTGCTGGCAGGTTACTAAACTGCCTTTTTATGTAATGTAATGTAATGTAAAGTAATTTTTGCATCCAAAAATAAATTGTTCTAATCCTAGAGGAAGATCTAGTGTCTTTTATTGCCAAGGGATTTAGGGCTGATCTTAGCCTGCAAAATAGACCCTTGTGAAATAAGCAAAGGCTCAAAACAAAGGTCTGACCCTTTCAGTATAAAGAACCAATAACCTTGTTGGTTAAGACATGATCAGAAACCTCCTATGTGATTCTTACTGATGTGTGCACTTTGCTCTGTTAGTTTAGGGGAATTTCGCACGTGAAGTAGCCGGAGCAACCTGAAAAGTGTTTTCCTGTAATTTAAGCCAAAGTGTTGTTTATTGTCAGATTTTTACATCCATTTCAAATCCATATTTGAGACGTCTGTGGTATGGTTCACTCGTTCAAGTAGCGCATCGCCATAACGGCTGCCAAGTGGACAGACTTTACTAGAAGGACGTTGCTAGTGTAGTGGGCCTGACTCCTGGATATTGCCAGCAAATGCTCAGAACAAATCTGTGTATTGGCACATCATGTGAAGGCATAAAATCCCGATAATCATTTTGGGATTGACTTTAAATCTTTCCCAAAGGGAGCCAATAGTTCAGGAGCTGACTGTGTCTACTACTGAATAAGAGGGAAGTGAACATGAAACTGTTTATGTAAAGCTCCAAAAACCGCAGTGATGTGTGATTAGCAACATAGCCATATGCTTACTGCTGGTTAACTATAGGGCATTGTGCCCAGTGGACATTAGGCGTGTGTGTGTGGCACTGTGTGTGTGTGTGTGTGGCACTGTGTGTGTGTGTGTGTGTGTGTGTGGCACTGTGTGTGTGTGTGTGTGGCACTGTGTGTGTGTGTGTGTGTGTGGCACTGTGTGTGTGTGTGGCACTGTGTGTGTGTGTGGCACTGTGTGTGTGTGTGTGTGGGGCGCTGTGTGTGTGTGTGGGGCGCTGTGTGTGTGTGTGGGGCGCTGTGTGTGTGTGTGGGGCGCAGCGTGTGTGTTTGGCGCAGCGTGTGTGTGTGTGGGGCGCTGCGTGTGTGTGGCGTTGTGTGTGTGTGTGTGGGGCGCTGCGTGTGTGTGTGTGTGTGTGGGGCGCTGCGTGTGTGTGGGGCGCTGCGTGTGTGTGTGTGGGGCGCTGCGTGTGTGTGTGTGTGGCGCTGCGTGTGTGTGTGTGTGTGTGGCGCTGCGTGTGTGTATGTGGCGCTGCGTGTGTGTGGCGCTGCGTGTGTGTGTGGGGTGCTGCGTGTGTGTGTGTGTGTGGGGCGCAGCGTGTGTGTTTGGCGCACCGTGTGTGTGTGTGGGGCGCTGCGTGTGTGTGGCGTTGTGTGTGTGTGTGTGTGTGGGGCGCTGCGTGTGTGTGTGTGGGGCGCTGCGTGTGTGTGTGGGGCGCTGCGTGTGTGTGTGTGGCGCTGCGTGTGTGTGTGTGTGGCGCTGCGTGTGTGTGTGTGTGGCGCTGCGTGCGTGTGTGTGTGTGGCGCTGCGTGTGTGTGTGTGGCGCTGCGTGTGTGTGTGTGTGTGTGTGGCGCTGCGTGTGTGTGTGTGTGTGTGGCGCTGCGTGTGTGTGTGTGTGTGTGGCGCTGCGTGTGTGTGTGGGGTGCTGTGTGTGTGGAGCTGTGTGTGGAGCTGTGTGTGGGGCGTGGTGTGCACGTGTGTGTGTGTGTGTGTGTGTGTGTGTGTGTGTGTGTGCGCTTGCCCATGTCTATATATGATATATTTCCTGGGTTAGTGAGGTGAGTTTAACTGATCCCAGACATAAACCTGGGGCAATAACTCTGCTAAAACATTGAAAGGTTCTCTGTAGAACTCTACAGCAGAGAGGTTTAATATCAGAAACATTAACAGTAGAACGCTTTCTCAAAGCTAAGAACCATTAATTATCTAATGAACCCTTAAAGAATCATTGAAGAACCCATTTTTTCCCTCCTAAGAGTATATCTTGAGGTCTTCAAAGTAGCGTCCTCCATCACACTCCTCACACTGCTCAGTGTCTCTCACACTCGCTTTCTCCACCTCTCTGCCCTTAACACTGTACACGAATATACCACGAGATGTGCAGTTATAGGAAGTGAATCATCACGTCCCAGGTGGGAATATAACTCTGCTTTCTGTCGAGCCACGTCACACCACCCCACTGTTGATCATTTTCCTCGAACAGCATGTCCCAAAGTGTTTTATTCTGCTTATACCTTATCGGTTCTGACTGTAACAAAACGCTGACACTGGAGAGTACACTTCTGCTTTTCTCTGCTAAATAACATGTCTTTAATCCGTTTAATATTATTAGAGATGCACCGATGTAAAGGCTACTTTTTCCCGCTATGGACCATCGGCCGATAGTTGAAAAACATCCGATGATCAGGGCGGGTTATAGCCTGTCAATCAAAAGAGGGCGGGAAAACACATGGATTTCGTGCTGTGTGTAAAGAAGATATCTCTTGTGTGCAATCTCTGTAATCTCTGCACTGATAAAACTTATACACCGGACGCTGCAGCAGTGAAGTGGGAGTTTTGGCGTCGAGTCTATTTTTTTTTTTGCCGCGCTGCTCGAGCTGAATTAAAGCACCAGTACACCGTTGAAAGATTAAAATGAAGATGAGTTGACAAAAAAGTATATGTTGCACAGAGAAATATATTTGTAGAGTAGTATATTTCATATCCAGTTAATGTTAATATATAAAAGTTGATATTATATATTAGCAGTTTGCTGTTCAGTGATGAAGTAGAAATGCTTGTGTTTGTGGAGAGTGAATGTGAGACTAACAGGAGGTTTTTTACAATTCAGTCAATGTTAATATGAATTAATAACATTCAATAAGTTAATAATCTTACTTTAATCTTCAGAATTGAGTTCATGTGTTCATGTTAATTAGAGTAATGTGTGTTCTGTTTATGAGACCAGTTACTGTGAAACAACTTGCTGAAATTGAGAGTATAGAGTTTTTATTTGCATTTCTTTCGGAATTGTGGAATTAATTATTATTCATTTATAAGAAGGTATAAAAGGCAGAACTATCTGTATCGGTTATCGGTATCGGCTGATATCACTCTGAATAATTGGTTATCAGTATCGGCTGAGAAATTGAGTATCGGTGCGTCTCTATTAAGCTTAGATTACGCGGAGCGTCCGCCATACAAATAACTCTGAATTTAGTATAAAAGCTAAAACGTATCAGAATGAGCACATTTTAATCTAAAACTGTGATTTGAATTACAGCTTGCGCTATTGTCTAGGCTGCTGCTATAAAAAAAAATGAATCCGCACCTTCTGACCAATCAGATTTTAAGAATTCACCAGCACTGTGGTTTAACTATAACTATGATATTACACACAACTCCACTGGAGCCTGGTTTTTTTTTTTTTTTTTTTTTTTTTTAAATCTCTCATCAAAGGGGTTAATCAAGCGATGGAGCCGGTTTTACTTTCAGGGTGCCAAAAGTTCTCTAGGCTTTGGAAAAACCCGCTGTTCCTGTCCGTAAGTGCCCCCAGCTCAGTGCTTTATTGTCAGATGGAGCGTATTGTGCTTTGACTCTGAGCTTGGAAAGGCTGGAATGCTGACGTTAACAGTTTAGGTGTTTGGGGAATGCCAAAGTCTTGTGCTTCCACACCCACAGTTAAACACGCATCTCTCTCTCGCTCACACACACACAACACACAACACACACACGTGCACACAAAGCAAATCTTTTGTGATATACTGATTGAAAGATATATTAGGTTAATATTAACAGATATGCATTCAATACTCATTGTGTTTTGACTCAATCTCCGAGACATCCGTCTTCACCGTGCTCGGCCCTTGGAGCCGTCTGTCTGATAAGGTCATGGTGTCATTATTTATTCACTTTTCCTGGAGATCAGCTTTGTTTGTGTCTTGGTTGTGGCCTGGAGACCAGGTAGCCATGGGTAACTATCTCTGTGTGTGTGTGTGTGTGTCCAGTTTTGTGTGTGTGTGCAGAGCCTGTGAGCTGAATATATCTCTGTCTACTTCAGTCCTGTTTTAGGCAGCATCGGGTCGTTAAATCAGTTTTAATATGACTAACGGATACTAAAATAGCCTTTGTGAAATTGCTCTTCCCTTGAGCTCAGCCTTTGCGCTGCCCAGATGCTTTTAGGACATTGTGGATTCACACACACACTTAAATCCTGCTGGTCTGTACAGCTGTGGTATTAGAAACATTCCGTTATTAGATCTTCATTTTTGATCAACAAAGTTTCAGCCTCTCGTTGATTGACCGCAATATTTTTCCGGAAATTTTCTGTGTTGGTTTTATTTTTGTAGAAAATAATAATAATAATAATAATTATTATTATTATTAAATGAACGTTTCATCAAACTCTTTATTTTTACTGTTTGCAACACTAATATTTTGTTGTTAGTTCGTTAGTAGAACTCTTTATCATGATCCAAATTGTGTATCATAGAAATACCAGGTATTGCGATATGATATTTTTGTCATAGCGCCCAATCCTAATTTTGATGATAAATAATGATATTTGGTATTTTAGATTTCACAGGTGGGCCTTCGTTAACAAAATTAACAAAAAAAAAAGATTACTAGAGAACATGTGTTAAATAGTCCCAAATAATTTTTGTGTCAAACTTTTGCCTTTTATAACAGCCTCTAACATTTCTTCTCGGTTTTTTTTTTAAGAACATTTTTAGTTAATATACTGTGCAAAAGTCTTAGGTGGCTTATTTTTATATATATATATATATATATATATATATATATATATATATATATATATATATATATATATATATATATATATATATGTATGTGTATATATATATATATATATATATATATATATATATATATATATATATATATATGTGTATATATATATATATGTATATATGTATATGTGTGTGTGTGTGTGTATATGTAAGCCACCTAAGACTTATGCACAGTACAAAATACAAAACAAGGTTTTTCCTCGAAACAGAGATTGTAAGGGGTGCTATTTATTAGTAAATGTTCCAGCTTAAATACACTGATCTGTATTTGTTACACTGTCATATTAAAGTTTGATGGATTCTGGATTTCTTAATTCACTGTACAATAAGAATGTTGCAGACATATTAATTGAGTTCCCTTTCAAAGGGAACTTGGACGTTGCGTTTAGCATAACAGTATGGGGGCGCCCTTGCGCATGTGACCGGTATCTGAAGCTTGTGTAAAGTCATGCCTCTACTTATAGGCCTGCCATGATCAGGTGACGTGGCAATTAAGCACGTCGCATGATATATATATGGCACCTGTGAACCATGCCACTAGCCTTATCTTCAGCGAGACTGCATGTCTGTTGTTTGTGTGACAAAAAGATGCTTCATTTCTACTCTATATTTTCTCAAAATCTCTAAGCTTTTCTATCCCTTTTTAAAAAGAAAAGAAAAGAGAGGGAAAGAATGAGCGAGAAAGAATTCAGAAAGTGTGTTACGCCTTGCTCCCGTTTCATCATGGGAGGAGACTGACACGCTTTCTGTGTGAAGTGTTTGGGTGTGGAGCATGCGACGGCAGCCCTCGAGGGGTCTATCTGTCAGCATTGTGAACATTTCATGATCAGGCAGCTCCGCTCGCGTCTCACTCTCTTCTCGTCCGAAGGGAGTTGGGTTTCAGAGCCTCACGGTCCTGGAGATCTCGTTTGGATTTGGAAGTGGAGCCAGAGACGAGTGCTGCTCTATCTCTTGCTCTGTCTTCCGGGTCTGGCTCTCCGCCTGACTTTGGAGCTCGCGTCGCGACTCCTCCTTCGCCTATGGAAAGCCAGAACACCCTCGCTGACTCCGGGGAGTCAGTAGAGGGTGCCATTGCACCAAAAACCGAGAGCAGCTCACAAGCATATAAAGAGCTGCTTGAGGTGATTACTAGGGCAGTTGAAAAGTTGAATATAGACTGGCCCGGGGAAGAAGTGGCTCGTAGCAGGCTGGATGAGCACTTCCTCGCCAGTGAAAATAAATATAAATCTCCCTCACACTGCAGAAAACTCCCCTTTTTCCCCAGAAGTGCATGATGAGATATCCATACACTAGCCGTGTTTATATCCCCGCGACGTCTGATTACTCAGCCATCATGGGGAGTGAACAGCACAGCTATTTAGCGATGCCGAAGGTGGAGGAGGCGTTTGCGAGCCACCTCTCTCCATCAACGGCAGGTAATTTAGGGAGGCCAACTTTACCTTCCAAGCCATGTAAGGCCACCTTGGTGTTTGTGGGCAAAGCCTATGCGGCAGCTGGTCTTGCTTGTGGGTCACTGCATACAATGGCAGTGTTGCAGGCCTACCAAGCAGACCTGCTGAGTGAACTTGATACTGGGGGGGGGGAATTGGGCCCGAGGCAGTGGCAGAGCTGTGCCACGCCACAGATTTATCTCTCCGGGCAACCAAACAAATGACCCGTCATATTGGCCATTCAATGGGTAGCTTGGTTATGGCAGAGAGGCACCTATGGCTCAACATCTCAGGGATGGGGGACAAGGATAAGGTTTCTTTGCTGGACGCCCCTGTTAAACCTTCCGGCCTGTTTCGCGGTGCGGTTAATGCCATCGCCGACGGTGGTGTTCAGCCAGTTCCTTCCCTGTCGTGTCGAGTTCGCCCGGGCATCCATGAGTGGAGCCCGGGCTAGCGCTAGTGCAAGGGAGGCACAGAAGGCGAGTGTGGCGGCCCGCCTCCCCCCGCAGAGATCCAGGGGGACTGGGCGGCCACAGCTGCAGCCTGCTTACAGGCCTGATCTAAGAATGATCATAAAAGCGAAGCAGGCAAAGAAGGAAAGGTCCTGATGGGCCACGGAGGGACGTATCAGGGGACATGAGGTTGTTAGGGCAGATAGCCCCCAGTGCTACTGTAGGGCCTGCCCTAGCCAAGGCCATCCCATGTTTTCAGCCTTCTTTGGTCAGCGAGCTGTCACAGGGCAATGGAAATCTGATGCTTTCCCTCCAACAGAATGTGGAATAGTCACTGAAAGACCATCTGGCAGCGTGGAAACTATTGCCAAATGTGTCTCCATGGGTTCTGTCTACCATATAAAAGGGTTACAGGGTCCAGTTCAGAGCTCGACCCCCCCACCCCCCCCCCCCGGTTCAGAGGTGTGCTCACCACAGTTGTCAGCACAGAGCAGAGCCCAGTGTTCGCGCAGGAAGTAAGTTCCCTTTTGGACAAAGGGGCCATACAACATGTACCCCATTCCCTAAGGGAGGGAGGCTTTTACAACTGTTATTTCCTGGTCCGCAAAAAAGATGAGAGTATGTGGCCAATTTTAGATCTGCGTCATCTGAACTGTACTCTTCGGACATACAGGTTCATGATGCTGACGCTCAAACTTATCGTGCCACAGATTCAGTTCGAGGATTGGTTTGTGACGATAGATCGGAAAGATACATATTTCCACTTTGGAATATCGCCCAGTCACAGGAAGTTCCTGAGGTTTGCGTTTGGAGACAACGGATATCAATTTCGGGTTCTTCCCTTCGGGCTAGCTTTAACCCCTCACACCTTCACAAAGTGCATGGATGCTGCTCTGGCTCCCTTGCAACTCCAGGGCATCTGTGTACTAAACTACCTGGATGACTGGTTAATTCTAGTACGATCCAGGGAACTGGCGTTCAACATCGAGATGTTGTTATCGCCCACATGAGGAGCTTGGGGCTCAGGCTGAACCTCAAGAAAAGTATGCATTCTCCAGTCCAGAGGACAACTTTTCTAGGATGAGGGCATTTCTATCCCCAACACGCGTAGGATCGATCCTATCAACTTTGAGCAAGATAAAGCTGGGTCTGGCCATCCCCTCCAGTCTCTACGAGAGACTGTTGGGCCTTATGGCAGCAGCAGCCAACGTCATACCGTTGGGCTTATTGCACATGAGACCGTTTCAGTGGTGGCTGAAAAGTCAGGGAACTAACCCTTCTCTGGGCAGAGGGAAAGTTCTTGTCAGTGAGTGCAATGTACATTCCAGGCAGCCTGAATGTGGGGGCAGACATTCTGTCGAGGCAGGGGCTGAGGCCCGGGGGTTGGAGGCTCCATCCACAAGTGGTGGAGTCCATATAGCGGAGGTTCGGACAAGCGGAAGTGGATGTGTTTGCCTCCGAGGAGACAACACACTGCCTGCTGTGCTTTGCCCTCACTCCTCCCGCACCATTGGGGCTGGACGCCATGGTGCACATGTGGCCGAGGTCACGTCTATATGCTTTTCCCCCGATCGCTCTGATCCCACAAGTTCTAGCGAGAGTTCACCAGGACCGTCTACGTCTGCTGCTAGTAGCACCTTATTGGCCAGCTCGGATATGGTTCTCGGAGATAATTTCCCTGCTCGACAGTACTCCTTGGGAGATTCCCATCCGCAGGGATCTACTGTCTCAAGCCGGAGGGCTGATTTATCACCCTCGGCCAGAACTATGGAAACTGTGTGTCTGGCCCCTGAGGGGCACCAGTTCATAGATTCTGGTCTCACAAATGAGGTTGTAGAGACCATGTTAAATGCAGGAGCACCATCCACAAGGAAATTGTATGCGCTCAAGTGGCGGCTTTTTATCTTGTGGTGTGAGGAACGTCAGCTAGACCCAGTGAACTGCGCAATAGCTACAGTCCTGGAGTTCTTACAAGAACATTTCTCAGCAGGGTTGGCTCCTTCTACAGTCAGGGTTTACGTGGCCGCTGTTTTGGTCAGCCACGCCCCTGTTGATGGAGCCTCTGTGGGGCAACATCCTCTAACTTCGAGGTTCATGCATGGTGTCCAGGCGGCTTAGGCCCATCTGCAGGCCGCGCATACCTTCCTGGGACCTTTCTGTGGTCTTGGAAGGTCTTTCAGGAGCCCCATTTGAGCCCTTAGTCAGCCTCTGAGAAGCTTCTGACTCTAAAGGTAGCTCTTCTGCTGGCCCTGACATCTCTCAAGCGAGTGGGAGATCTACAAGCTCTCTCTGTTGCCCCTTCCTGCCTTGACTTTGCCCCTGGATTAGCCAAGGCCTTCCTGTATCCTAGGCCGGATTATATTCCTATGGTGCCTACATTGGCTGCCCACCCTGTGGTGTTGTAGGCTTTCTGTCTTCCTCCGTTCCTCTCACCGGAAAAAGAGAGAATGCACCTGCTGTGTCCAGTAAGGGCTCTCTGTACTTATGTCCACCGCTCCGGCCAGTGGCGTAAGTCGGAGCAACTGCTGGTCTGCTTTGACGGCGACAGTAGAGGCGATGCTGTGTCAAAGCAGCGCATATCTAGTTCGATAGTGGAAGCAATCTCTATTGCTTATGAGGTGCATGGTCTCGCTATGCCTCGGGGCATAAGGGCTCATTCCACTAGGGCGATCGCCTCCTTGAAGGCTTTGTCAAAAGGGGTATCCTTACAGGATGTGTGTGCTGCTGCAGGGTGGTCTACGCCACAAACATTCATTCGTTATCATAGCCTGGATATTCATTCCATCCTGGGCTTGAGTGTCTTGCAGTGACCCTCGGCTTGGGTCTTTTTGAACAGGCTGTACCCTCGGTATGACTGAGTGGGTATTCTCGTTCCCATACTGTTATGCTAAATGCAACGTCGAGGTTCCCTTTGAAAGGGAACGTCTGGGTTACGCATGTAACCCTGTTCCCTGAGAAGGGAACGAGACGTTGCGTAGCTTTGTCATACCAGGGCAGGCCTGTGAATTGCGTCTTCGCTTCAGATAATAGAGGCTGGCGGTGTGGTTCACAGGTGCCATATATATATATATACATCATGCGACGCACTTAATTGCCACGTCACCTGATCATGGCAGGCCTATAAGTAGAGGCATGATTTTACACAAGCTTCAGATACCGGTCACGCGCTAGGGCGCTCTCATACTGTTATGCTAAAGGTAACGTCTCGTTCCCTTCTCAGGGAACAGGGTTACATGCGTAACCCAGACGTTTTTGCACAGAGAGCCCACTGCTTTTTTTTATGGGAACTAAGTTTGAAAAAAATTCATTCTGTATTTAAATGTACAGCTACGGTCATACGTTTACGTACACCTTGCAGAATCTGCAGAACGTTCATTTAAAAATAATTATATTCAAAAAGGTTTTTATTTAGTCCTACCCTGAATAAGCTATTTCACTTAACAGATGTTTACATAACAATTTACACCGATCACCCTGTTCAAAAGTTTACACCCCCCGGTTCTAAATAAAAGCCTAAATAAACAACAAAGTGCTATTTTTATGATCCACCTTATTTTTAAAACATTATTAGCATTTTGCAGATTATTTAAGCCATATTTAAACTTATGACTGCAACTGTATATTGGTATCTGAGTGACTTTATGTTTAGATAGTGACCGTGAGACTGACTTTGACTGATGTAAATAAAAGAAAAAAAGAATAGATCAAGTTTGGGTCCAAAGAAATCTTTTCTGTACATTGGATAAACTCATAGTAACATAAAAGTGTGGTTTTGTAACTAGAATTCACATTATTTAATACAGTGGATAGGACATTAAAACATAAAAAAACAATGGTCCTGTGCCTAACTGCTGTATTGCATCGATATAGTCTGCGTCACTGTAAAGGAAAGAGTCCATGCAAGACACGAGTATAAAAACAACCCAAACTGTAATTTTTCCTCAAATTTAAATGTTGTTGAAGTGCTGGGGTTTATAGAGTGTATGGTGTGCTGTGAACGGTTGCTGAGTTGCTCCCGTGTGTCAAAGGTTTTGAGTTACAGTGCAAGGGGAGAATCCCAGATGCTAGAGCAGCAAATCAAACCAGGTCATCTTACAGAGCTTGAGATGTACAGTTCTCTTAAGGTGGCATGCTGGTTTGAGAATAGACTGAAGTGGGAGCTAATTTTTTATAGCTGACGTGTTTAACAGGTGGACACGGTTATCTTAAGCACCGAGTTGTGTGTTAACGCACCCTCTTAGGAATACAGTGAACACAGGATTTCTTGCTGTGTGTGAGAAAGTGAATGTAACTCCTCTTGATCAGCTTTTGGTCCTTGAATTGATTTCTGATTAACTCTGGGGAACTAACGAATGCTGAGACGAGGAATGTGTCAGATAATGGGATTAACCTCTGATTCTCTAATTTCTCAACAGTGCTGTGTCTTCAAAGGAGCGACCACAATGGTAGACGGCTGTCTGATTAACAGAGCCAGCTCCTCTCCCAGCTGCTGATTGGTCGAGGCTTTCTGCTTTCCTGACTCCTCCCGTTTCTTCCCCTCTTTTGAAGTCCGGAGCTTATCTAGACCCGGGGATTAGAAGGATCCCTTTCGTACATGCGTCTCCAGCCTGAGCTTACAGCAGAACCCGCTTAGGCTCCCTAGAGAGGAACTGACGGAACAGGAAGATGGAAAGTTCAGCTGCAGAGTCCCGTGCCGAAAGGATCGCTCGCTACAAAGCCGAAAGGAGGCGAGAGCTGGCAGAGCGCTATGGAAACGGGGGGGAGGAGCTTCAGTCTAATTGGTCATTGAGGGAGAGTGAAGGGCGTGGTGCACACCGTGACTCCACACGCTCTGACCGTCAACCACGTGGAATTAACAGAGACGCGAAGGCACTTGGCAAAGCTCCGGCTGAGAAAGAGCTTAACATCTCCAATGGATACAACGGGGATGCTAAACCTGAGAAGACCAACCCGAACAGGTGACATTTAGGAGCCATTTTATCCTAACTTCCACCGTAACGTGAGCACAGGAGAAAAATCACTTTTAAACCACTTCTCTTTTTTTTTAAGGAAATTGTATACATTTATAAAGAAATTGATACATTTTATACATTTATCTATCAAATTTTGAGGGTCAGCATGTTTCATGCTACACTGAAAATTTGTCTTATCGATTTCCTATCTTACACTCGCTGTCCACTTTATTAGGAACACCTATACACCTGCATATTCAGCCAATCATGTGACACCAGCACAATGCAAAAAGAAATAAAAATAAAAATCATGCAGATACAGATCAAGAGCTTCAGTTTTAAGCATTCAGAATAAAGAAAAATGTGATCTCAGTAATTTTGGCCATGGCATGGATATTGGTACCAGATGGGCTGGTTTGAGTATTTGAGAACCTGCTCACACATGACAGTCTCTAGAGTTTACTCAGAATGGTGACATTGAGTGAGCGACAGTTCTGTGAGTGGAAACACCTTGTTGATTAGAGAGCTCAGAGGAAAATGGACAGATTGGTTTGAGCGATGCTTGGAAGGATATTATAACTCATATAATCACTCTTTACAGCCGTGCTGAGCAGAAAAGCATCTCCGCATGCGCAAAATATCAAACCTTGCGGTGGATGAGCTACAAAAGCAGAAGACCACATCAGGTTCCACTCCTGTCTTCTTGCCAAGAACAAGAATCTGAGGCAATCATGGGCACACTCACCCAAACTGGACAGTTGAAGATAAGAAAAAAAATTACCTGGTCTTTTTCCGGTCTTCAACTGAACAGTTTCGGTGAATCTGATTCTTGTTCTTGGCTGACAGGAGCAGAACCTGATGTGATCGTCTGTGCTCCTAATCCGCTACACATCTATAATATGGTTAGGATATCTTACTTTTCAATACTGATCTGCTTTGTAACAGAAAGGTCACATGACAAACTGTTTTACAGACACAAAGCTGAGGAGTGTCTGATAAGTTAGGACCCAATGAGAATAAAACAACACACACTTAATTTTGTAATTATTATTATTATTATTACTATGTTACAACATATGCACTACATGTTCACCCTTATACGTTTTCTCAGCCCTTGCATCATGTTTTTACGGATTTTGCTCAACATATTCAGATCGACGCATTCCAATTGGTTCCTGACTTTTTAGGCACCTTGTAAAGTGTGTAAACTGTTTTATGCATTTTTACTGTTGGCCATATTATAAAATCATGCTGTTTTTTTGTTTTGTTTTTTTATCATATTTTTTTTTTTTTTTTTGGGATGCAGTTTGGTAAAAAGAGAAAAGGGAACTTCCACCTACAAGACATTTGTCATAGTTTCCTCAACCGTCTACTGACGCACTAGCGCTGAAGTAACATTTGGTTAAATTCAGCATGATTGTGTTAAAATGGGATGATTGATGATGAATGTTTTCAACAGTGAGTTGTGTCCAGCTTATTTTTAAGCTCTGGACCCTTATGAATGATTTATACGATGCTTATGGGTTTGGTGTTTTGAGCACGGTTAATAATTTAAATTTGAGCGAGTGCTCAATCGACAGAAACACTATCGTTCTTAATGATCTGTAATGTTTATTTATCAGTAAGTGAAGGTGAGCGCTTCCTGTTTAGCATTAGTGAGTAATTACACACCCATTTTGAGTTTCTCAATATGTCGAATGTTTTTTTCTGTCCATCAGCTCACTCTGTCGTTGCTGTCTTTTTGTCTTCCACATGTCTGTCTCCATTCATCCACTTCTTCTGTCGCTTGTTTCTTGTCTTTCATCATCTTTTTCACTGAACCGAATCACTCGTCATCCTCATTCTCTGCTTCGTCATTTCTCTGGTTAGGTTCAAATACTCTTGAACCGAACTCTCTGCATCCTTGTGTATAACTGCATTGCCTGCATTCCAACACTTCAGTCCCTCTTTCCCCTTCTCTTCGTTGCCCCTCTTCAGGCAGCGTGTTTTGGATGCGTCCAACGTGTCGGCTACGGAAAATCATCCTGACCCTGACATGCCGCAGCTTCGCACTCGCGTATCAGTGGGTGAACTGAAAAGGGCCCTGCTGCAGCAAAGCTCAGCTGCCTCTGATAAAGTGTAGGGACGTGTGTGTGTGTGTCTGTGTGTGTCTGCTTTACACTTCTTGAACATCATAATAGGCACAATTATTGTATGTGTGGTGAGTAACAGTATCTAATTATGCAGGACTGGTGCTGGAGATGATGCACTTCAGGACTGATGATAAAAGTCACATGTGCCTGTGGCTGAATGAGCTTTAACAAGCTTTAACCCGTAAAATGTATTAACATCAACGTTAATGCCACTGTGCTGATGGTGTTTTACACTTAATACTTGTGGTAGAAGGAACTGATGGTAGCACTGACTCACTTTCTGTCTTTGACTGTCATTTGGTTGTTTTTTTTTTTAAAAATTCTTCCTCCAGTGCTGAAGGTGGAGGCTCCAATGCCGTCCCAGACCCCTCAGCGAAAGCAGGATCCGATGGCGGTCGTCGGCGTACTCGACGCTACGTGCCAGCAGGGGCTGCCACGAGCCGTAAAACCAGCGAGCGTTTCCGAACGCAGCCAATCACGGCCTCCGAGATGCAGGAGAGCTGTGGGTAGGTCACTGCATGTTTGAACGCTTTCCTGCTTCACTGTGGGTTTTTTTTTTTTTGGCGGAAGTCAAAAATTGCACATGTTGCCATTGATTTCTTTTGATGGAACATACTCTGCTGTGGCCACATGTCAGCCAGACCGATATCAAGGAGAAGCTAATCACAGTTGTCAACCCACATCCATAGCTGTGTAATCCATTCGACAAGAGCCACTCATGTCTTGTCTTGGCATGTTGTTAATATGTGTACAGGTCTATCGAGTTATAGCACAAAGTATAGACATATCAAGTAAAAGCTGTCATCTGTCCACAAACCAACAGCCCATATCAATTTCAAATAGTCCTTCTAAATATAGCATTATGTAAGTATTTGTTCAGGGAAAGAAGGAAAATTAAATGATTGGTATAATTGGGTAAATTAGGTTTTAATTTCAAATAGGTTACTTGTTACAGTGAGGAATAAAGGAGTGACAGTTGCAATCAAAATTATTCAACCCCCATTGCAAATCAGGATTGTTGTTAACATTTACAGACTTCCAGCTGTTTGCAATGAACAAATCAAACAAAACAATTGAAATAGTTCAACACGACGACTGCTTCAAGTGGTTTCCCCAAATTTAACTGAAAATGCAATGTTTAATGATTTCTCCAGTTTCAAAATGATTCAACCCCCTGAATAGAATCCCTCAGCACAGCACAAATATGCACAACAGGTGTTGTCTCAAGCATACCTGATACCTGAACTGGCTAGGGGCAGAAAATATATTAAATATCTGGACGGGGCAGAAAAAGGAAGTTTTTCAATTCAGACTCGCTGAATTCATGAAATTAATTAAAACGTCTAATATTAATACAATTATACAAAAAAAACTATTTTAAAATGGGTTTAAAAAAATCCTTTTCGGTTTCAGTTTTCGGCCAAATGTGTTCTGGATTTTCGGTTTCGGCCCAGAATTTTCCCTTCGGTGCATCATTGTTTGTTATATCCTGTGGGAAAAGAGTTTTTGCACTTTGTTATATGTAAAAACTCCAGGAAGTGCTGTTCTCTTGTTGCAACCAAACCGAAACTGAAAAGTTTGAAACGCAGAACAAAAACATTTTTTTGTTGTCGAGTTCCAAGAATAATTAAAACATACAAACATGTTATGGTCATGTGACCTACTAATTCTCAAACTTGCTCCTCCACAAACCCTACAACAAGCTGTTATGATAAAGGTCAAGGCATTCAGTTGGCATTAAAGGTAGGAGGTGTATGCAGCACACATGGAACATCTGGTGTGAAATGACACTCTGTGTTTCACAAAAGAATCGCTTATCAGCACAGACATCCTCCGGCAACATTACTTAACAAAAATTGGTGTGGAAATCTTATGATTCGAACTGTATTTTGTTATGCAAATATAATGTAAATATAACACTTTTTTTTTTGGAACGGTTAAGTATTCTTCAGAAGGAATAAATATAACAAAAAAGCGCTGGAGTGTCTATACTGAAGAAGAACCTCTTTTTTTTTTTTCCAAAGGATATGACCGAATCTTTAGCAACATGTCGGGTTATGTTTACAGGTATGTAATAGACTGCGTAATCTTTCCAAACTTGGGTCTGCGCAGTCAGTAAAAATGGCTTGGATGATAGATTTGGGTGGGAGAAGAAAAAAAATCCCAGAGATGGACCAATAAAATAATTATCTATACATAATCCAGTTGGAATAGAAGAAGAAGAAAAACGAAGGTTACACTGTTATCTCGTGCTTTGTTTGTTTGTTTGTTTGTTTGTTTGTTTGTTTATGAATTTTGTGTGTGTTTTTACTTCTAGACACTTTAGCAAAAGTGAAAAACGTGAGCTGGATATTATTGGTCGGTCCAAAGTCTGCTTGAAGATCTTGTTTTGTTTAATAAAGTCTTAAAATTATATATATATATATATATATATATATATATATATATATATATATATATATATATATATATGTATATATATATATATATATATATATATATATATATATATATATATATATATATATATGTGTGTGTGTGTGTGTGTGTGTGTGTGTGTGTGTGTGTGTGTGTGTATATGTATGTATGTATGTATGTGTGTGTGTGTGTGTGTGTGTGTATATATATACACATATGTATATATCCTTATTTAATAGTCATAGTGTTTTAATAATGCTTATTTTTGCTGTAGTAGCACACCTGAAGTACTGACAATCCTTCAATTTATAATTAGGCTAATACACAAATTATGTCATTTTGTGTTGTTGCTATGAATGTATAGTCCAGAAAATACGGTATCAAAAAATGTCTGTTGGGTGTGTGTGTGTGGTTTTTTTTTTTTCTTCATATTTCCTCATTCTCACTTGTAGAACAGCTTTCCTAAATAGGTCAGATTAGCTTTCTTAAATGCTATTACACATTTGACAGGTTTGGAAGAACATCTCTTCGTAAACAGGGTAAAATAAACCCCACATTACACACGTCCTCTTTAAGCTTGTCATACAAGGCCCTCTCACTCCCACCCAGTTGAGTGAGAGCTCATCACTTTAAGTGTTGCACTTATGTCATGACTTTAACCTGTACCGACATGTGTGTGTGTGTGTGTGTGTGTGTGTGTGTGTGTGTGTGTGTGTGTGTGTGTGTGTAAGAGAGAGTGAATGTGTGTGTCAGATCCCCTAAAGGGAAGCAGTAATGTCATAAAATCAAAGTGAAATCATATTGTCCTTTGTGTGGATGATGTGTATGCCTGCATCTCCCTTATTTTTGTAGTTGAGGAGCTTCTATGTGTGTGCTTTCATATGTGTGTGTTGTCATCCAGTTAAGTGTCTTTTTTTTTTTTTTCTTCACACATACAGAGTCATGGACAACACGGATCAAGAAAGCTCAGGTTAGTAATGTTCAGGGGAAAGAGTATACATTTGCGTGTGTGTGGTTGTAGGTGTTTAACATGAAATTTTAAAGCTGATTGCTTGACTGAGTTGATCAAAGAGCTGTGTCATGGGCATCTGTGTATATGGGACTCTTTGAAACAATCGCTTCCTTCACTGTTGGAGTTGGTTTGTCATCATACCAAATTTTAACCATGTTAAGTATTGTGTAAATGGTACTGATTAAAAAAAAAAAAACTTTGAGGATGAAAACTGTTAATAGGAAATAATTGAAAATGTTTAACCACACAGCAAACAGAAAGTGAAATTACACGGCATGGAAGCAATGTAGGCAGAAATAGATACAGCTTGACGACTCGTATCAACAAAGTAATAAAACACAGCTTATAGTCTCTTGAATGGATTTGGGTTTAATTTATTTTTTTAACAACTGAATTTTTAAAGTTTACACGTCTTAATTTGATTGTTTTACTTAATTCTATTCTTTTACATCATTCGTATAAAATGATTATTTTTGAACGATTAACGTACTTTACATTGTACATACGTACTTTAATAAACATGCTTCACATCTCTGCTTAGTAGTTATTTATACCATATAATTCTTGAATCTGATTGGTCAGAAGGTGTTGATGTATTTATATATTTACAACCGTTTATAGTTGTTGTAAGTGATAATGAGAACTAAATTGTTTGGACATTTCACAAACATTAAATGTAGCTAGAATCATAAAACGTACAACGTGGTGTTCTTTAATAAGCAAAGTGCTGGTGTTAGTAAATTGCTGTAGTATGAAAGGAACGAATCACTTGAGGACGTCTTGTTATAATAAAATAATTAACTTCTGGGTTGTAACAGTAACCCTGGCTACATCACACCACCCCGTCATTGATCGATTATTTTCCTACAACAGCATGCCCATGGGTGTTTTATTCCTTACTTAGTTTTACAGGATGTGTATTGGTACTGTAACATTAAAAGTGCACTAAGGTGTCTATTTATCCTTCAATAGTTTATTCATATGTTTGCGTACATTCATATATACCACTTGTACATGTAGTAGGTTTTTCTACCAACATAACAAATGCCACAATTGGCTGAATAAAAACTCAAGTTTCTCTCAAGATTTTATTTGATCTGACTACGTTTATTTGACATAACATTGTACAAGCTAAGGCAAATCGTTAGTAGTTTTGTAGCATTTCTGGTATTTTGGTACCTTGATACTCACAGTAATGGTACAATCAAACAAGTAATTAATTGCTGTAACTAGAACATGTATAGAGCGATTTATGCCTGAAAATATTTCTGAGATATAGAAAAACCCGCAGTGAACTGTGTGGCGTAACTGTCTATAAAAACCCTCGGCTTTATTGCTGCAGGTACAAATATTTCTGAGTTATTTTATTTGTGGTGAAGACCATAGTGGACATGTACAGTACATGAGACACAGAATGGAACGTCCTCTGTGTGTGGTGGGGTTAAGGATTATAGCTACCACAATCATAAAGTATGTGGGTGTGTGTTTTTGGTACTTTTTCTTTCTTCAGTGGAAGTTCTTTAAAAGGTTCAATGCCAAATGATTCAAGTGTTAGTCAGACTATGACCTCACAGGTTTACATTAATCATAGAGCTTTGTAGCACAAGCATGGTGCACTTTAAGGCAGGAAGTGCATTTCTGCAAGAAAAAGATCACAAGTTCTTCATATTTTTTTCTAATCTTTCAGCGGACGTGAAGACTGACGAGAGAGCCATGATGAGTGTCGCTGCCAAGATGTCTCTGTTTAAGGTATGGTTTTTTTGGGAGCTGGTTTTGTTTGTTTTTTTTTTTTCCTTTCTTTTTGTTTCATGAAATACATCATAGTCTTTAGGTTAGGTTAGCAGAATGTTAGCAAAACAATATAAATTCATACAGATTTGACAAGTGACAGATTTGCAGAAATTTTATTTTGTTTTGGATCACCTTTAGTCATCTAACACGACAGGATTTGGCCAGAAAACACCACGCACTTTGAAATTATGCTCCAAAACCCTGATCAGATATCACAGAATTTCTCACAAGAAAATGTGACTTCAGCTCCAAGACAGCAGATGACTTAAGACTTTGCCAGTCAGTCTTTCATGCTTGATGTAAATATTGCAGTTTTCCACAGATAGTCGGCATGCTTCCGCCATACACTTCAGGATGTTGGCTCGATTATTGTCTGAAGTGGCCTAGACATGAAGAATTGCAATCTGATGCATTTAGCTGCATTTTACTATTTACCACAGAATGATAAAATGGTGGACAAAAGTTACATTACAGCAGATATGTAGTCATTTCATCAACAGTCTCTTTTTATCTCTTTTGAAGTTATTAATTTTTTTTAAAAAGCAGCTTGTCCTGTTATCATGAAACCGCTTTTCTGTCCTGAAGATTTTCCCACAGATCACAAAAAAAAAATCCTGCTGTATCGAAACTTCCCAAGAGCACAGTGGCCTCCATAATTCTTAAATGGAAGAAGCACAACCAGGGCTGTTCGTAAAGCTGGTCGCCCGGCCAAACTGAGCAATCGAGGGAGGAGGGCCTTAGTAAGAGAGGTGACCAAAAACCTTATGGTCACTCTGGTTGAGCCCCAGAGATCATGTGTGGAGAAACTGCAACACTTCACCAATCTGGGCTTTATGGCAGAGTGGCCAGGCGGAAGACTCTCCTCAGTGCAAGACACGTGAAAGCCTGCTTGGAATTAGAATTTTTTTTTTCCATTCTTTTATAAAGCGCAGATCAATGAAGTGTTGCAGTGATGGTTGCCCTTCTGCAAGTTTTATGTGAATACTTTCTCAATACACTGTACATGAATTTGTGCTTTGTGCTACACTCACTGATATGTGTCAGTCTGGATAAAGCATTAGTGAAAATTACAGTACAAAGAATACACAACTATAATTAGATTAACCCCCCACTCTGTGTCGTTCTTTGGCTCGTGGCTGGTAACGAAAAACCTGGAGTATCAGGTTACTGAGCGCCTCTTGGGGATCCAGCCGTTATAGCACCGTTCACCCTGCTGCTATTTTATTCATCCACCTGCTGACCCACTTCTGCTCTGTCTTTTGGAGACAAACGCGAGGAGGTCCAGTAAAAAGTGCTAAAATTCTGAACCATCAAGCATAGTGAGATCCCAGCTATGGGGTACGCCATATTAGTGTGATTGGGTTGGTAATATTTCTCACCATATTCATTGTCAGAATTATTTGAATATGAATTTTGTATATTTGAATTGTATACACGGCACGTTTTCTGTGGTATATATTATGAATTTGACATTTTTTGCCAATGCATTGTCTTGTTAGGGGTAACATTTGCCTTTAAAAATATATAATTCAAAATTCTGGGTTAAGAAATGAGAACCCTAAGTGCAAATCTGAAGAATTCAAATGTCACAAAGACAGATTTGATGTAAATTCGGCCAAAGGTGAAGCATTCAGGTTGTGATGGAATGGTAGATGCTTTCAGGGGGGAAAAAGGACTCGCCTTCTTAAATCCTCTTCTTCCAGTTTTTATCAGGATGAGAACGAGAAAGAGGACCACAATGAGCAAACTCTACTAGTTCCAAAGAAAATTGTCCTGCTGGTCTGGAATGAAAGGAAGTAGAACTAGAGCTGTCTTTTTGCAATGTTTGAAAATCTGCCAGTGGACAAATTGCCAACTTGTCTCCTTTAGTGTATACTAGCATACCATTCATTGATAATGGACAGAACGTACAAGATGGTGACCGTATACTTTGTGTAATACGTTACTGTGTGAAGTAGCACTAAGGTGCTTTGAATAGTCGTCTGATGATTCTGTACTTCACTACTACCTACTACCATTCTCGTTTTTCTCTTGTGCTCACAGGAGCTGGAGAAGACTGCAGCTCCCGAGGCTTCCTCTTTCCTGAGGCCTCGTTCCAGCAGCAGCAGCTTCAAGGACTCTCGGGTTCGCAGAGCACCCACTCAGCCAATCAGCTGCGAGGAAACGGGAGCGACAGTCAGGTGAGCGAGGTTGCTCTATTTTTTAGACTAACTAAACCGTCTTTCTTTAAAAGAAATATATTCTGAACATTAACCACACCTTCCCTGTCTCTCATCTGTGAAGTAGCTCTCATGTTGCCGTGCCAGGCGATGCCCAGACGGAACAGGCGGAGGCCGAGCAGGACGACGCATGCTCCAAGCTCTCTCTGAGTGAGAAACTGGCACTCTTCAATAAACTCTCTCAGCCACTCATGCCTAGAGCTCCAGGGGGTCCTATAGGGCCAGGAGAGAACAGCGGTTCTGTAGACGCCTCAGAGAGACGCAGGCAGAAGGGAGCTCGTTACCGCACGCAGCCCATCACTGCAGACGAAGTCAACCTGGTCAGTGTGTGTATGAGAGCTTTATTACCCTCACCTTCCTTAAAGCACCATTCAAAGTATAACGTTGTTACAAAAAAAGTTATTTGTATTACTCCAGTGAAGTAACTGAGTACTGTTTTACAGTATTGCCACAGCAATTATTATAAAGTTATAATGAATTTCTAGAATATATCTAGGTTGTCAGTTCGACTTATTATAGCTTGATTGTCTGCTGCATCACAATAAACTTGCAATTCCTAGACCATGACATCTACATTCACTGGCTACACTCACTTTATTAGGAAACTCGCATTAATACTGGGTAAGACCCCGTTTTGCTCTTAGGGCAGTCTCCTCTCTTCGTGGCACAGATTCCACAAGGTGTTGGAAAGGTCCTTTGACATTCCGGTCCATGTTGAAATTGCAGATTTGTCAGCTGCACATTCATGCTGTGAATCGTCCATTCAAACACACCCCAAAGGTGCTCTGTTGGATTCTGGTCTAGTGACTGGGGAGGCCATTGAAGTACACAGAACTCACTGTTACGTTCATGGAACCAGTTTGAGATGGCATGGTGCTTTATCATGCTGTAAGTAGCCATTATGAGATGGGTACATTGTGGCCATAAAGGACAGAATACTCAGATGCTCAATTGGTGTTCAGGAAAACATTCCCCACACCGTTAAACCACCACCACCACCAACCTGAGTAGTTGACGCAAGGCAGGTTGGGTTGATTGATTTATGGTGTTCACAGCAAATTCTGACCCTAATCTCACCCTGCATGGTGCAAAAGAAATTGAGATTCATCAGACCGGGCGATGTTTATCCAATCTTTAACTGTCCAGTTTTGTTAAACCTGTGTATCCTCAGACTTCCCTCCTTGGCTGAGTGAATGGAACCCAATCTGGTCTTCTGCTGTTGTAGCCCATCAACTTAAAGGATGTTTTCTGTTTACAAGAGTGGTTATTTGAGTTACTATAGACATCCTGTCAGCTTGAACCAGACTGGCCATTCTCCTCTGACCTCTCTCATGAGCAAGAGGGTGGCATGGTGGTGCAGTAGATAGCATCACCGCCTCACATCTCCAAGATCCCCGGATTTGATCCTAAGCTCTGGTTACTGTCTGCGGAGTTTGGCATGTCCATGTCTATAATGGCTTGCTCTTGGTTCTCCATTTTTTTTCTCCCACCTCACAGAATCATGTAAGTAGGTGGATTGACTGCTTTAAATTGCCCCTTAGGTGTGTACATGGTGTAATGAACAGGATGTATTCCTGCTTCACTCCCAGTGTTCTAGGGATAGGATCAACCATGACTCTGAACAGAATAAAGTGGTTACTGAAGATGAACAAATGACTGAATGAATAAAGACCAGCAAAGGTTTTACTTGAAATCTCTACACCTGTTACCTGAACAATATGGATCTCTTGAGGCAGTGACACTGGTATGATCAGACTGCTTGAGAAAGCACCTCAATCACCGGGCTTTTCATTCTGGCAGACAAGATCTGAATACATCTGACAGTCCTTCTATCTCTCTCTATCTGCCTCTCTCTCTTTCTATAGGTGCAAAAAGACCCTGTCCTGCTTCCCTCTCTGCATCTGCCCTCTGGCCTCTCTGAGCGGCAACAGTCTCTCTCTGTTAACCTCAAGCCCAGTGAAGTGCGTCTCTCCGGCTCGCAGTCCAGGCACGAACCCAAGACTGCTGTGCAAGTCAAGGGCATCCTGAAGAAGACCATCCCTGAAGATGTTGATGTTAAGGGAGGGGCCAAGTCCAACAGCATCCCTACTGGACAAACGCCGGTGCAGAACGGACAGCGGAGGGAAGAGCCTTCACTTATTACAGCAGGAGAATATTCTCCAGCTCCTAGGTCTACTGCCCCCTGGAGGCAAAGAACGAGGAAGGATGCCAGCACTTCCTCTCAGAGATCTCGCAGGCCTGCCTCCATGACTGAAGACTGCCTGTTAACACCACTGAGCAAGAGAGACAGGTATGATTTCTCTATATATATTCTTATTGTTTCACGTCTAACAGAAGGCCAGCACCATGCATGTGACGAGTGAATGAAAAATGTTGCTTTTTTGCAGGTTGTCTGAAGTTCAGGGGGGTGCAGAAGAACATGAGCAGAGGAATGGGATGATGGGCAGCATGCCACACCCCCAGGTTTGTATCCGTGCGTGCGTGCGTGTACATGCTTGTGTGTGTGCTTCTCTCTTGTACATCTTAGCAAAAGAACCAATAGTTGCCAGTTGCTAAAATCTGGTTGACCGCAGAATGTGTTAATAACGAGCCATGCTTGTCCCTGATTACTCAGTTGTACTCAAGTCTTAGTTCTTAGTGATGACATGATGTTATGTAGATGTCTTCAGATGTGTCCTTTTGACAGACCTGTACAGTGTGTGTGTTTCTTCTGCTCGTTTTCTATGTGTAGAGCTCTGTTTAGACTTTTTTTTGTTAGACTCTTTTTTTTTATTTAGCACCTTCTGTTTGTCATTTTTCCTGGTGCTCCTTCTGTCTTGTTCCTGTCTTGTGCTGCCTCCTGTAGGATGAGAACAACATTGCACACGAGCCTCCAGCTCATAGTTGGGTAAGGGTAATTGTGTGTGTGTGTGTGTGTGTGTGTGTGTGTGTGTGTGTGTTTTCAACATCCAGTTGTTTTTAGGTTTTTAAAATATTTGTTAATGACCACTTGCCTCCCAGTAGAGAGCGAGAGAGACAGTCTCCATTAGACAGTACTATCTTTTGTATACACAACCAATCAAAAGTTGGAACACACTATATATGTTTAATCTTCTAAGACAAATGTAAATTCCAAAGTTTTATAGTTATTTATTTATTTATTTATTTATTTATTTATTTATTATTTTTTTTTAATTAAAATTAAAACAAGTAGTTTTTACCTGAAATGAATTTTTATTCATTTAAAAGTAACGATGAGCTAGTCCTGTTTTGGAATCTAAAGGAACTCGTTAAACTCCTTGAAAAGATGCTGAGTGTATGCAAAGTTTCATCAGGAATACTGATTTGACTGATTTTTAAATTCTGAATGTTTTCATGGTCAGGGTATAATTCCATATGTGGTATATCTATATTGTGTACTTATAGTGTTTCTTTTCTATCTGAAATGTTGATGGTGTTCACGTGCTTCATTAAAAAAGGCAGATGGCCTCCCTCCATCATATAGAAAAACAGTTTGGAAGTATGAGGGCCAATTAGCCAAATGTTAGCTAGCTAGCAATCAAATTTAGCTACTTGTGTACACAATATGATAGTCTAGTGTTCACTAACTAGCTAGCAGACTTAGCTACTGGAATACACAATATAATCGCTTAATATTAGATATCCTGCTAGTGTTTGATTTTTAATTTCACGTTATTTTAGTTTGCCTTACGTTGGCTAGCTTTTACAGTCAAAGAGTTCTCACCAGGAAACATAACTTAAGCTAAGCATGGATAGTTAACTAGAAAAGGATATGCTATATCTGTTACACGTGTAAATTTTATAGTCTTCAAAAATGGATTAATTTTTACCCTCTAGTATTTGTGTGTCTCATTTAAGAAAAAAAAATCTGTATCTTTTCCTTTCCTCTTTACTTTCCTGTCCTCAACACCACTTTTTTTCTCTCTTCTGTCATCTCCTCATCTCTCATCTCCTGTCTTTAGGAGCCTGTCTATTCCTCTGTTTACTCTCCTCCTAGCACTCCCTCTCAGTACAAGATGTTTTTTAATGAGGTGAGTGTGTGCATGTGTGCAGATGTGCATGGATACAGCTGTATCTGAGCTTTAGGGTGAAGTTCTCTGCATGTTCCAGCGTTTTTCTGATTGGGATGATGATGATGATGATGATGATGAGCTCTGATATGTGCTTTTTAATTAACCAGGCTGTTTTCCCCTCAGCTGTAGTTATGGGGTGTGGGGGGGCAGGAGGAAGATGTTTTTAGCATGTGAAGCTACAAGCATGTGCATTGGTGTATCAGTTATGTGCTGCTTCTATGGTGACCCATGATTAGAAATGAAGCATTACGCAATTTCCTCCTTACCCCCGAATGTAATCATTCAGATGAGACATGTCTGAATTTTTCTGAATTTAGTTTGGTACTGGAGCTCCAAGGCTGACGCATATAACTTCCCATTTATGCAAACTCCAAACTTAACTCATTACACACCGTATAAAATCGTGCGGTGTGTCAGATCAGATCAGACGTTTCTGATGCTGTTTGACACACAGTTATGAATAGAAATGGACAAAAGAACAATCCAGAGCTAAATAGAGTCATGGTGGCCATTTTAAAGTATAATCTCTTTCTTCGTTGGCGCAAACCATTAAACTCGGGTAGGAGGCGTGGCCCAAATATGAAGATTCGTTTTATTCATAGGATAAAAAACTTGCAGTGCAAAGCAGTGTTCCTGTTAGCACCCCGTAGTTTTCTAAAGCCGTACATCCTGACGTGTTTTATTCCTCATATACTACAGCACTTTACCAACACTAATGATTTCTTTAATAAAGAACGCCACAACGTACATTTTAATCTGTTATATCTGTTAATATTCTGTCCAATCAGATTCAAGTATTCAGCAGCGCTGTGGTATAAGCTTCTTTTACTGGATACCAAAATGAGCCTTGTAGTTCCAGTACATTTAAAGAAGGGAATATCCGATATCAAACGTATCTTGGTGATTTCTTTTTGTGTAACTGAAAATTCCCTCTCTTTCTGTAGAGAAGTCTGTCGTATGAAGCTCAGGAGGTTTCCTCACCGACTCAAACACAACCACAGGCACCCTGTAGAGATAAGGTATATCGCACACATAGAGTGTGTGTGTGTGTGTGTGTGTGTGTGTATGTATGTATGTGTGTACAGACAGAAATGTGTGTGAGATGAATAATGTGTGCAACTGTGCCTGTAGGAGAACTCTGTGGAATCTGAGGCTCCCATGCAGGAGGAGGCTGAGTCACAATCAAAGAGTTTTGATGAACCACAGGAAGCCCAGCAGCCTGTTGCCATGGAGAGAGCCAAAGAGGTCACGACCTCTGACGCCCCCTCATCGCCTGAGTGTCTGAGCAGTCCGGCAGACAAAGAGCAGGACCTGAGCACTGTCTGTCAGTCGAATACTCCCATGTAAGACCTCTGTGTGTGTGTGTTTGAGAGCGTGAGGATGGGTGCAGGACTTTAGGCAACGGCCTCAAGGCCTATCGGATGTTTACCTGAGTGGCCGTATATAAATTCAGTTTCTGTGCATTTGAACAAATATAAAAGTATTACTCTTTAATATTTATGTATGTGTAATATATAAGGAGTAAAACATGATGGGGTGTGCTGCTGTTGGAAAATGATCAACTATAGGGTGGTGTGATGTGGCTCACCGTGAAGTGGATTTACGAACGTTCGTTATTTTCCCATAACAGCATGTCCCGAACTGTTTTGTTCCTCTTATACCACAGCCATTTGCCATTGATTACACTTTTTATTTATTAAAGAATGACACGTCACACTTTGTATCCATTTACAGTTCCGTTTAGTAACATGGAACATCCACAAGACAAATTAGTTCCTCTTATCACTTACATTCCAGCAGCTATAAAGGGTCATTCTCTGACCAGCCTCTCCCCCGATCCCTATTTAAAATGCAGCTTTTAAGAAACTCTAAAGCACAAATTCCTTGGTTACAGATTTACCTCAGATTGTTACAACGCACTGAAACTCCTTCCATAAATGCTAAATAAACACTGTGGTATAGAATAAGATATACAATACCTTATACGCTCACAGCCCACTTTAATAGGAACACCTGTGCACCTTCTCATTTATGCAGTTATCCAATCATTCTGTCATGTAGCAGCAGCGCAATGCATAAAATCATGCAGATACAGGTCAAGCACTTCAGTTAATGTATACATCAGACATCAGAATAGGGGAACGATGGGATGTTTCTGACTTCTACCATGGTTGGTACCAGATGGGCTGGTTTGAGCTTTTCAGAAACTGCTGATCTCCTGGGATTTTCACGCACAACAGTCTCTAGAGTTCACACAGAGTGGTGTAAAAAAGACATCCGTAAATGTACAGGTTTTCCTATTAAAGTAGATGGTGAGTGTATATTCTTTTTTCCTTTTAGTATATTCTGACACTATCATTCATAAAATTAAAAAAAAAAAAAAAATCACAAAAGGACTAAAATGATCATAGCAGCAATTGTAAAGGTGTTCCTCAGCAGAGAGTTTGGGGTCAGCTCTGGTAGGAGGAGTGGCCAAAGGTTTATACCATAGAAGTTCAATTCAATTTGATTTGTATAGCGCTTTTTACAACGGACATTGTCTCAAAGCAGCTTTACAGAAACATAAACACAGGATAGAGATTTTAAGTGTGTGAATTTATCCCTATTGAGCGAGCCGGTAGTGACGGTGGTGAGGAAAAACTCCCTAAGATGATATGAGGAAGAAACCTTGAGAGGAACCAGACTCAGAAGGGAACCCGTCCTCATCTGGGTAACAACGGATAGTGTGAAAGTAAAAGAAAGTTCATTATGGTTTCAACATGAAGTCTTTGTTGAACTAGTCCACTGTTCAAAGGAGACCTGAGTGCAAAACTGCATGTGATATAGCACATCAGTGATCCAGATGATAATATAGTTCCATTTTGATTTGTATGGTGGAGGGGGAAGATTAGTGAGAGAGTGTTCGTGTGTGTGTGTGCGTGCGTGCGTAGATTGAGCTCCTCAGTAGCAGAGCATCGTCGTTCGGTCCGGCCGTCCCGCCGTACGCAGAGTTCGAGGAATCCGTTACGTGTTCTCGCAGCCCGAAACGACATCGTGCAGGACTTCATGCAAGCCCACGATGACCCAGAGGCCATGGAAACCACTAAGGGTGAGTCTCGTGAGCCTGGACACTCTGATAAGTGTGTACAACTTCAGATCAAAACGGCAGATGTGATACATGCCTTAAATAAAACCGTTGCATCTTCCTTTCCCTTCTTTATTCTGTACGGAAATGCCTAATGACTGCAGATTAGTAGATTACACTTTGTCTTGTATTTTCTCCTTCAGCTGAACAGAACCACGGCTCTGCTAACACTTCCTCTGCCAAGACTGTCCCGAGTACTGTACCCTACAGCAACCTGATGCTAATCCTTGTAAAAGGTAACTTCTTAAACATTGATTAGTATTGGGGGGAAAAAAACCCGTCAGATCAACTTTCTTAACTTGTTACTTATATTCGTTCTAGTTCCAGGTTTTTATTTTATTATATATGTAGATTTTGTTTTGCAACAAAGTCTAGAAACTTTTAACACTGTTTTCTAACTGCTGATTGACCTGCCAAGAGATTTTTCACTAAACCACTATTTGAGGATTATGGGTAATATAGTTTTTTGCCCTGTGTCAGGTTGTAGACGAGTGCAGGTACGCTTGGTGGAGCCGGTGGCTCGCTCACTGAACAGCGGGGACTGCTTCCTGCTGGTCACTCCATCACTGTGCTTCCTCTGGACAGGGCAGCTGTCCAACACCTGCGAGAGAGAGAAGGTACACACACACACACACACACACACACACACACACACACACACACTTGCTTGTATGTTCCTGTCTGCTAAACCCTACAGAGTAATCTTCCTATTGTCAACGTAAATGTAGAATGTTAGATTATAATCCATGTTTTTTCAAAGGAAATGAATTGTAAGAACTGCGTCATTAATGTCTGCAAAACAGTAAACCAGCAACTGAGGAAGTCAAAACTCTAATATCTGACAGCTTTTAATTGACACCTAGACTGTATTATTGCTCTCGTAATGCTCGTCTTCTGTTACTGCTTCTTTCTCTTCTTCTACTGCTTCTTTGCTTTTTTTTTCCCCCCCTTCTTCTCTTTCTTTGTCTTCTGCTGCCACTTCTCATTCTTCTTCCTGTCCTTCTCTTCTGATTTATTCTTTATCTTCTGACGCATCGTCTGCTTCTTTTTCTTCTTGTTCGTCGTCTTCCTCGCTGTTCATTTCTGTACTTTTTTCTTCTTCATTCTTCTTCTCCTGCCACTTCTGATTCTTCTTCCTTTACTTCGTATTCTTTTGTCTTTTTTCTTTTTTTCTTCTTTACTGTCTTCTTCTTCTTCTTCCTCATCTGCTGCTGCTTCTGTTTCATATTCAACTTCTTCTTACGCTGTATCTTCTTCTGCTTTTTCTTTTTCTTCTTCAGCTCCTTAGGTTCCTTCTTATTCTTTATCTTCTTCTGCTTCTATTTTTTCTGCAACTGTTTCCTCTTCCTCTTCTTCAAATTATGCTTCAAATGCATCTTTTTTTTTTTTTTTTAATGTCTATTGACTCTTACCATGACACTAAATACCAAGATTTTTCTTCATACTGTCTGGTTGTGCATTATTAATTCTGTATTCTTGATTGGCGGTTTGTCTAAGGCCTCTGCCATGGCCTCACTGGTCGTGTCCCAGCGGGATCTGGGTTGCCAGGCAACAGAGTTCATTCACCTGGATGAGGGATTAAACACCGACGACCCACGGGCTGCAGACTTTTGGAAACTTTTGGGAGGAAAAGCCTCTTACAGTGGTTAGAGATTCTCACAGCATCATCTTTTTCTTAAAATGTTCAAGTTATGACACATTGTGTTTGATTTGTGACTTTGTGTGTGTGTAGGCTGTTCAGATGACGATCAGCAGTATGAGACGACGATTACAGAATCGAACTGCGTGTACAATCTACAGGGAGACAGACTCCTCCCACATGAGCAGGGTTGGGCCTCTATGCCATGCCTCTCTCTGCTGGACTCCTCCCAGGTGATCGCTCACACACCGATGTAAAGTAGATGAAACTGGATTGCAGTTATTTACTAGACTTTTGAAGTTACCTTTTGTCTTTAATATCCAGACACTCTCCCACATTACTGGATGATGATTGTATTGTGTATCGAGCTGAATCTGTGTGTGACTGGCCTGCAAAATAATCAGACCTCAATTCATTAATCACCACAAACTCTAGCTGATTTGTGCCCGCAGTCAGTGGAAGAGTGGGCTGAAATTGACAGGTAACGGCTCAAGACGCTGCTGGATTTTTGTCAGGATTGGTAGTGTTATTGAGGCAAGTAATGGCACAGCCAAGTATTAGGAAAGAAATTCCACACACAGTATGACTAATTTTCACCTGCAGTTTCAAATCCAAATCCAACAAGTTTCCACATGGTATTGAGTTTTGGTGATTTTGCAGCTCAGTCAACGTGTCACAGTATTCATTCGTTGGACAATCATACGTACTATACACATTCCATTCCTCAACCTATTCAATATATACAATATGGCACTGTTATTGGTGAATGCTACTCATTTTTTCCCCCTCTGGGGATCTTAGATGAGTCATATTCCCTAACGATTCCTGCTTATTTATTTATTTATTTATTTATTTTTTGCTTCTCAGAGCCTGCTGTTCGACTTTGGCAGTGAGCTCTACTTGTGGCACGGGAAAGATGTTTCCCCCAGTGACAGGAAGCTGGCGTTGCATTTGGCTCAGCAGGTGTGGAGCGGAGATTACGACTACAGCAACTGCAGTATGAATCCCCTCGACCCCTTCGGGCGCAACACCCAGATTCAGAGGTGTGTTTGAATAAACACTCGGACAGCTAGGGATATAATGCGATAGGGATATTATTTATAGACGAGATGTTTTTGTGCACGTGTGTGGCTTTAGGAAGGGTGTAGGTCGGCCAGACTGGGCTCTGTTTGGCCGTGTGTTTGAGCAGAACGAGACCGTTCTCTTCAGGATGAAGTTTGCGGATTGGTGTAAAAAGGTGGAGGATGTGACCCTTAACGGACAGGAAGTCGAGCAGGTGAGCACACCAGCAGCGTACACTGAGTCATGAGATCTCACTAATCAAGTAATTACTCATACTCATTAATTATTTTATCGGGTCGACGTACATGTAGGTCACTTATGTATTCAATTGCACTTTGCATTTACTCAGTGATCGAGAGCACCGTAGACCATCACTATCCGCATACTATTAATTACATAAAGAATAAATCACTCTAGATTTATTGTTATAGGAAAATAATCAACAACAGGGTGATGCAAAGCGGAGTTTCCACCCCGAAGTTGATTATTCTTTAAATAACGGCATGTCCTGAAGTGCTTTATAACTTTTATACCACAGTGATTACAAATATTATTAATTAAACAGTTGTAGACGCCTTGTTTTATGTATTAATTAAACATAATTAAGGTTATGTCTACAAGTTAGTTATTTCTTTTGACCGTAACCTTCTCTAACTCTTTCTCTCCAGACTTCTTCTCTCGTAGACTGTCCCGCTGACACGTGGTCATGTGATGCCAAAGCCCTGTTTGCTGGAAAGTGCGTGTCAGGGGCAGAGCCTATCATTCTACACGGTGTGGACGTGCAGAGAGGGCGGGATTCGGTTACCCTTGGCGACGGCCAGCAGGCAAAGCTCAGCACCGTTTCTGTAGAAAGTTGGCACACTGGCTTGGGAGAAGATTGCAGAGTGGCTTCAGAGAGCATGGGGCAGTTACATGAGGACAACACGTACGCTATACGCTGGACGTACCGTCTCAGTGCTACGGGTGGGTTTGTGTGCGTGAGACGGTGGCTGATGGGACAATACGGGATCATTATTTATTTACACAGTATTACCCAAGTCCAGGTTTTTGACCTGTTATTCCTTTCGAAATATTTTTTACAATTTACAATTTTTGCATCGCTTACAATTTGTTTACATCCCAACTTTAAACTCTGCTCATTCATATCATTGTATAGAGTTTATCATATTATACTTTCCCCGTAGTGCCTAAAAACTCATTTTAAGGTTTATTGTGTGTCCTGGAATATATTTGTATTTATGTGTACGTGTGTGTAAATCACAAAAGGCATCCCTGAGGATCAAAGTTTGGACCAGGAAAGCTCCGCCCTTTTCATCTGGCAGGGACGGCTCTCGCAGATCAACGCACCAGACCTGTCCCTACCGTTATCCTTTGCGAATGAGCCTCGGGTGAACGTAAAGGAAGGGGAGGAGCCACCGTGTTTTCTGCAGCTTTTCCAAGGAGGGCTGGTTATTCGCAGACGACACAGCAAAAACGCAGGTCAGTATTTGTACACAACACGGCGCACTTAGAGCCCGTCTGCTGTATCGTGTATCAACCAACACAATAGTCAGAGCTGCTTCTGTCCAATCAGAATCAAGAATTCAACAGCATTGTGATGTGTGTGTGTGTGTGTGTGTGTGTGTGTGTGTGTGTATCTCAACAAAAAACGCTTATTCTGTTCTGTTGTGTGCGTTTTTGTTTTTATTTCAGGTGACTGGCGCCTCTTTTGTGTGAGGGGTGCTGTGCCTTTAGAGGCCAGTCTGTTCGAGGTGGAGTGCTGTACCTCCAGCCTGCGTTCTCGCGGTTCTGTGCTTCTGATAAACATCCAGCAGGCGGCGATTTACCTGTGGCACGGTTGCAAGGCCCACGCCAGTGCACGTCAAGTCGCCAAACACACCGTCCAGCAACTCACACACACGTAAGAATTGTGTAAAAAAATGTGCGAGGAACGCCCAAAACACAAAATTACTACATGACGACTATAAATTTTAAAAATTAGTTGCTTTATTTGAAGGTGTCCATCACATAGGACAACATTTTGACCCTGTGTAGAAATAGTGTTGCAACAGAGCATACGTTTTAACACACGGTACACATGGTGTTCGGTTTCGGACACCATCGCTTGCTAATTCATTGGCTAGCCCGAGTATGGATCTGTTTTTCTTGTGCTGAAACCAATAGCTAGTGTGGATAGTTTTGAATATGACGATTGTGTATTAGGCGTCCTCCCGAGATGGGATTGAGCAACAGCAGTCCGAACATTCAGGACGTAGAAGAAGGGGCGGAGCCTGCAGAGTTCTGGAACGCTATTGGGCCGCCGGATAGGAAGGCTTATGACTGCATGCTGCAAGGTGATGCTCTGAAATGTCCTAGAATATGACACGTATAGTAAGAAAATCCCTCATTTGAAATAAATTAATTGTGATAAATGAATGAATGCACACTTGTGTTCTTTATAGATCCTGGCAAGTACAACTTCACTCCCCGCCTCTTTCACCTGAATGTCCAATCGGGAATGTTCAAAGGGGAGGAGCTGTTATGCGCATCCAGGGCACCTGGGGTCGTCACAGCGATGCCCTTTTTTCAAGACTGCTTATACTCCGTGCCACAGCCAGGTGAGAGAGCGATGTGCAAAATACGCAATTGTACACATATGTTTGAAAGAGAGAGAGGTAGACACAAACTGCAAGGAAGACGGGAACTAAATTGTGAATGAGAGAGACAGGCAGGCAGAGAGAGAGAAAGAGAGGGGGACAGAGACTGCAAGAGAAACAGATACAGACATTGAGAGATAAACAGACTGCAAGATAGAGAGACAGAGTCTCGGAGAGAGAGAGAGACACAGGCTACAGAAGAGGGAGAGACAGACAGAGAAAGACACAGCTGTAAGAGAGATGGACTTAGAGATAGGGAGAGAGAGAGACAGAGAGACTGTGAAAGAGAAAGAGACAAAGTGACTGGTGAGAAAGACCGAGACTGCAGGAGAAAGAGAGCGATAGACATGGATATTGTGAAACAGTGAGACACACACACAGACTACAAGAGAGACGGAGAGACACACAGGCAGTGAGAGTGAGATAAAGTGAGAAAGAGAGGCAGAGACTTCAGGAGAAAGAGAGCGATAGACATGGATATTGTGAAAGAGTGAGACAGTGAGAGAGAGACACACACACACACGGACTGAAGAGAGACAGACACTGAGAGTGAGACAATAAGAGCAAGAGACAGACAAAGAGATGGTATCTGGGAAGTAGACGGTGATTTGCGCTCATCTCTGCAGCTCTGTTCCTGCTGGATAACTTTTTGGAAGTTTATCTATGGCAGAGCAGCTCGACTCAGAACTCACAGCGCCCCCACTGGGACACACAGAGGAAATGTGCCATGGAGACTGCGCTTCAGTACTGCAGAGGTCAGAGAAAGTGGCAATAAAAGTAGAAATGGGTTTGATGTTGTTTGTGTTCGTGATGGTGCCAGATGAATTTGGTTAATGTTCTGTGTGTGTGTGTGTGCGATACAGAGAGAAACCCCAGACGGCCTCCTATGGCTTATTTTCTCGAGGAAGGAGCCGAGCCTCTCACCTTCACTAATGTTTTCCCATCCTGGGAGAGACGAGTAACACAGGTCAGTAGGGCCTCATAATCATCTTCATCATATTCATCATCATCATCTTCTTCACAGTAGGGCTGCACGATAAAGTCTAAAATGAAGATCAAGATTATTTTACACATAACATGGGAATTTAACTTAAACCCTTCAACTGAATTTTCAGTTTATTCTCTACAATATTGTTTATTTATTTATTTATTTATTATTTATTTTTTAAAAACAGTTTAATTGATGCATGTTTTATTTAATCTGTGAGATTAGATTTTATCATTAACTGTTAGCTTTATTTCATTTCATTTTACTTAATTCTGTTATCATGTTGTATAATTGCAGTCACACCCCCCCCCATTTATTTATCTGTAATCATTGCACTTTATTAGTTTAAATCCTATTTCACATCAATACATCCTTGAAAAGCCACGCTCACGTTTGTTCCTCAGATGGATTTTTATCTTTTTAAATCCTGAATACAAACCCATTTTAACTGGAGAGCATGCTGTGATTGCTCGGGCAGCTGAAGCCTGCATGGGGAGCTTGTGATGTAATGCACCAGAGGAAATGATCTCTTAATGCCCAAGAATTAGCCAACGTTGGATATGCTCACTAATGTCGCTGTTGGTTGTGTTTTGTTTAATTAAAGAAGCTGAGCACGAGGGAAATATCATTAACTATGCGTCCCTGTGTCTTATGTAAAGTATTTCTGGGCATGCTGTTCTGGGAAAACGATAAGTGACAGGGTGGTGTGATGTAGCCAGACATGTTAAGATTACCACCCCGGTGTTGATTATTTTCCTCAAACAGCACGTCCTGAAGTGTTTGATTCCTCTAATGCAACAGCAATATCTCAGTGAGTGCAATTTTATTAAAGAACGACATGGTTGACTTTTTATCCGTTTATAGTTACATTTCACGAACCATGAAACAAGTTGGTTATCATTTACGTTCTAGCAGCTACCGTATAAACTGTTATTCCCTCACCAGCCTCGTTTCATTTTTGCAGTTTATTGAAGTTAATTAGGTTGAACTAAAAGTGTTCTAGAGAAACCCCAAAGCCTTACATCCCGAAGACGTTCCCATGTCTGAAAATGTAAAGTTACAGCTTTACCTCTGACTGTTCCAATACAATGAGAGATTTTTTCAAACCAGATATGTGGAGCATTTGCCATTCTGTACAAGTTGCTGTTATAGGAAATGAATCACCACCTTCTGGCCAATCAGATTTGAGAATCCAGGAGTAGTAGAAATCTGCATTAGGTTTTTCTTGGTGAGTTGAATCCATGACCGTTTGTGTGTGTGTGTGTGTGTGTGTGTGTGTGTGTGTGTGTGTGTGTGTGTGTGTGTGTGCGCGCACGTGTGCTCCCAGGTGCCCTCAGTGCAGAACAAGCTAACGTTAGTGCAGGATGCATTGGCTCTCCTCAACAGGACTCAGTTCTCTGTGCAGGATCTACTAAAAAGACCTTTACCAGACGGAGTGAACCCTCTGCACCTGGAGACCTATCTGTCTGACCATGACTTCCAGGTCAGTGGCTAAACTTTCATATCGAGGGTATGCATTTGAATGAAACGTCTTGAAATGTGTTGAACTTGTAGGGCATGTATAGGGTTTAGTGACACTCGCAATGTGCATACACATAAAATCTGGAATTCTTAATGAATGAAGGTGCGTGTGTCGTGTTTCTGCTATCAACAATTGTATTTTTTGTAACCGTCATCTCAATCAATGTATAGTTTAATTTAGAAAACGTTAAAAGCAAGCTTTCGGTGGGGTTTCTGAGGGGAGCAACAGGAAAGCATTCGCTCTATCGGCCGCAGATTGTAAATTCGAATCCTGACGACGATGCTATAGCCGTAAGCAGCTACCAACAAGGCACAATTAACTTTAAATAAATAAATGAGTAAAATAAAAATATTTTGATGTGGTCATCTTTGAGCGCCCCTTGAATAGCCTATGTTAGGCCTATAACTGACTGCTGAAAGAATGGAACACTTTGTAGCCTACAACTAAAAAGTGCATTGACAAGAGTGCAGAAAATGGTTCTATTGGGTTCTATACGGCTGATTATATTGGGGATATATACCGCTCACGTCCCTGTACACCTCGCGGAGTATTAGAGTAGATATAGTATCGTTAGATACGTTGTTAATGTTATGTTCCTTGATAGATTTAATTACTTTAAACTATAGATTAGTTCATTCAGTCCCCGCTGGTGTTTCCGTTTTGACCCTGTTTTCTGTGACCGCGACTTTGATTCCTGGTTTTCCTCCGTTTATGCCTGTTTGCCGGTCGCCCGATAACCCTTTGCCTGTCTTGACTAAGTTTTTTAGATTACGATTTGGATTTGTCTGCCTGCCCTTAAATAAATACGTCTTTACCTGCTTCCGTACTCTACTCCTTTACGTCTCGCGACGTGACAGAAATATGCTCCGGAACAGAAACAAAAAAGTAAACATCCGAAGTGCATGTAGCTCGTGCACGTAGCTCGCGCATGCGCGCGCCCCCTCGTCGAGGTCGTGACATTCGCGCGTCTCACTCTGGTTGCTAGGCTATTTGGTCGCGTCATCAAACACGTCATTGTTCGGTCACATTTATTCTGCATTGTCACTTAATAATAACTTCGGTTGCCGAACATTCGGTGCATCCCTACTATAACAGTCTCATTCACCAACAAAAGAAAGACAGTGCAAAACAGTGCCGTGCAATTCAAGTAGTTTTCTGCAAAAAAGCACAAACACTTCTGTTTTGTTTTGTAACACGGATTGCTACATGCTGTTTGTATTGAGGCCGCTAAACCACAAGGAGTTCCCATAGTTCCACATCTTGGCACTCCTATAATGTAATATTCTAGGGAGGATTGGGGACAAAATATTCAGACTCAAGAATGGTCATCCATTGATTTTCAATAAAATGGTGGTTGTGGTGCTTATTTAATATTATCTAGCATTAACATTATTTGTGCTTTGCAAATTTATCAATCAGTTAGAAAAAGTAAGAACTCTTAGAAGACTTTATTTCCTTGAATGCACGACATGCTCATGTCTCCAGCCATCTCACTTCGCTCACACAGATCCCAGAATTCTTAAAACCTAGAAAACTACTTGGAGTTTTCACATCATGACCTTTGTGGGTTTTTTTTTTTTTTTTAAGACGGTGGAAGCTGATAATTTACGGATACTCCCATGTGACGTGAATGCAGCGTTAGGGTTTAGAAATGTAAACTCGCACGAGAGATAAAGCATAAAGCAATACGTCTTTTGTTTGCAGGTGGTTTTAGGAATGAAGAGGAAAGACTACAACTCCTTGCCAGAGCTGCAGCAGTTAAACCTGAAAAAGAGCAAAGGCCTGTACTGAATCTGCATTTGAAAGAATACTGACCCAGAACTACTGAAGCAGTTTCAATTTCTATGTATTTTTTGTTGTTGTTTTTGAAATATTCCTATTTTCTTGTAATGCCACCCCTTTTTCCATGTACAGTTTAAAACCTAATGACTATGTAACAGTGAGTATGTGCGTGCGCACGTGTGTGTGTGTGTGTCTTTTGAGTGTGGTCAATTTAGTGCCTTACAGAAATTCATCCACTGATTTTAGCCAAAAGTCCAGGGAGCTAGGGAGGACTGCCTGCTTGTACTCACTCAACGGGTTTCAATTTCTTCTCTCTTACCAGCCAAAGCTGTTCTGTTTTCTTTCTCCTTCCTTTCGCTTTCTGCACTTTCTACCATCTTTTCCTCATCTCCATCACTAATGGAGATGTGAATGTAGGGGGGATGTGAGTTTAAAAACAAATAAATAAATCTCTAGTTGTTTTACTGACCAGGAATTAAATCTGGTATTTCTTATCAGCTATAAGAACACAAATAAACTGGAATGAAATGTTTTTTTCTCTATGAAACTTTAATTTAACTGTACATATTGGATTACAAGTGGAAGAAATACAACAGGAAATGGGGGGGGGGAAGTGAAAGGCTGCAGAGAAACAGCAACTAACTGAAACACAGTGGATATACAGGGATATAAAGGAATACTCGATCAATTCTTTAATCCAAACTTCACCACAGCTGGTGTGTGTGTGTGTGTGTGTGTGAGAGAGAGATTACCACAAACCATAAGTTCGACACATTTCCTGTGCTGAGAAAAGAACAATAAAACCTGCTTACTAAGGACAGGTGTATGAATAAATGTTAAAATTATACACATCTATATGATGTGGACTCAAAATGACAACTATTATCTGACTGCGATAAAGACGGAATAAAACACAGATAAGAGAACATTCCCCCAAAGCTGTTCTTATGGAGTTTAACCAATTTTCAAACGCTGGAGCAGTATAAGTTACAGTAAGTTTCCCAAACTGAGACAATTCTTTATTTACTTTAAATAATGGTGACTTTGGTAAAAAAAAACTTCCATTATTGCAGAATTTCAAGTTTGATTATTTTCTCAGTGCAGGGGAAAAATGAAAATTCTTGTTTGTTGTAATCACACGTATACTACAAGTGCAGTAGATGGAAAGTTTAAAAAAAAAAAAAAGGGGGGGGGGGCCCTTTAATGTGCTTATGAAATGGCTTGATTTGATTCCTATCTTGATGCTGATTTAGTTTTGATACAGAAAATCCAAAAGTGGCTTAGAACAAGGGTCTTCAATCTTCTCCACAAAGAGGCTTTCCATTCCAGCCAAGCAGGAGCCACACCTGATTCCACATGTCTAATCAGTTCATTTTAGTCTCCCATCAGATATCAGGTGTGCCGCCAATTTGGCTGGAATGAAAGCCTGTAACCACACCGGGTCTTCGCGGATAAAACTGACGATCCCTGGCTTAGAAAACCAGGTAAGTAATGCAGCTGAGAGTTTATAGTTAGTTTCCAGTGGTGTATGATTGTTCACTGCCATTTTGTTAAGATCAACTGACAGATTATGGATGACGAAGAATCACCATCTTTAACAAAACATTGTTTTGGAAAGAAAATAACGCACAGGAAGCTGCACGACCAAAACTACATGATCGTACTATGTCTGCTGTAAACCAGCTGCTACTGTAGATCACTACCTGCAGTTAATTTATGGGGGATGGCGGGACATACGCTTTCTAGAGAGATCCAAATGTGACAGTTGAAGGATGGAAGCTTCATCTAAACGGTTTCACTGCTTTCCCAGACATTATGAACTGAAAAAGTATCAAATAACAATATTTACAAAAGATGCTGCATTTTATTTGCATACAAAAAGCTCTAAAACACCAGTTTTAATTTCATGGCCACTTTAATAACAATGTTAGGCTGGCAGTGGTTAAGAGTTTTTGTTAATGTTTAAGCTGGTTGTGTTGGCATTTGTTCGGTGTGTAAGCAGTGTGGTGAGGTTTGGGAATTAGAGAGGCTTTAAATATCATGTGACTTTGGATTATAGTCCACAAAAAAATACAGTGTGTGTGTGTTTATGACTGGTAGTGTGTGGTATCTTTGTATTTGAACATGAATTTTTAATTTTGCTCTATACTGATACACTCTAGTGGTTCATTTCTAAACTAACTCCACACTTTATACGACATGAATACATAACTAAACACTTGTGAATACAGCATATTAAATCTATATGCATGTTTCATGTTCGCTATATACAAACATTTCGCTGATTGGAGGCAGGAACATGAATTTGGATTCGCTTTGCACTTATTGTGCCTACCAGCTACAATAATGAACACAACCAGAACAACAGATCCAACTATGAATACAGTTTAAGAGGTTTAAACTAGCATGCTATTTAAAAAAAAAAAAAAAGAGTTGGACAAGAATAGTAGTGCGCCTGATTGTTTAAACTAATTTACACTAATAGTGAAAAAGTAGAAAGTGATTGTAACTATTGCTAGAAGCAATGTAACATTAAAAAAAGGAGATAAAAAATGAGGTGTTTGTGCAAGAAAGGCTACGGTTAATTTAGGTGTGTGGATTGTATTTGACATTTTCCGTGTCACAGTCCCCTATTTTCTGAGTGTGTGTGTGTATTTGTGACTCAGATAGACTGCTCTCTTTCTGGTAGTCGTCTGTCGGGTTCTGATGCCAAGGCTGCCTCCCTGAGCACTACCATGTGATCCTCAGCTGCATGCAGCGATTGGTCGATCCAGTCCAGGCTGCCAGACATGTGACAGGCGTTCCGCGTCACCAGCACTAAGTGACTCACAGACAGCAGCAATGCTGTAGCCCTGAAAGGATATGCAGAAACTTTTTGAGAGCAGGAAGCACAGTGAAAACCCACCGTGTTTCAACCCCCCCCCCCCCCCCCCCCGGCGCCTCGACATGCACACAATGGCCAAAACTAAACCTATGCAAATCTGTAATTCGTTTTATTATTTCCTAAGTGAGAGTCAAACCTGTAAGATTACTTATAAGCTAAAAAGGAAATACAGTTACCTGGCATCGAGGAGGATTGGGTCCAGTGGGGGATACATCGACCGAACTACATCATCTACCCTGTGAAATCAGAGATGATGATGATGTATAGTATTCTCCACAGCTTAAAAATATGCTCTAGCTGGATAGTCTACTTTACAACGCGTGAACAACCATCTATCGACCGTCACCAAGCTGTAGGGTGACTGCCATAACCTGCCAATAAACATTAACATACTGTATAGTGAACATTTTACAGCTGTTAATGGTAGTAGATAAAATATAAACTTTGTTTAAAGTTCCATTTTGCATTATGGAATGTCCACGAAACAAACCATATCTCTTAACATATTTTTAAAGTTATTAACTTAAAACATTATTTTATTTCCTCACTCTCATGTTTTTCTTAATAATAATAATAATAATAATAATAATAAAAAAGACATAAAATGCCATATTACTGAGAAACCAGAAAGCGTGAACTCCTTTGTCCTGAAGACTTCCCAATGGCCTAAAACTTTCAAAACACCTACATTTACTGACACTGAGAATCACTTTCTCGCAGTCTAACGATGGTTTGCGAACTGTTTGCACCAAAGAGTACTGGAAGTTTATCACACCAAAATTAGGTTCCAGAAGTATATGCCCACTCACACTAAATATCTACTTTAAACGCATCCACCGTTTACACAATCATCACAATTTGGTGTTTGGATAATTTTATCAAACAAGAATGTGGTTGGCCAAAATGGCTGCTCCAATGACAATCACTTTAACATCATTCTGCCCTCTAGACTCCTCATCATAAGAATTGAAGGCAGAATTCATAGACCTCTCGTTCTGTTACCAAAGAGTTCATTTAAAACATGAGGCTTATGTTATTTGAACTTAAACGTATGAAGATATGGGCATGTATCAATGGAAAGAATTTCAGGTGAGACAGGTTTCCATTACTTGTTAGCACCATTAGCTCATAGCTCCAGCGCAGAACTAAAGAACCCGTCTTGGCTGAGCGACTACAGTTGGGGGAAAATTATAACCTGCCAAACTATTCCTTTAATAAATATGTAAAGAGCGATGAACTGAAGATTATTTATTTACTAAATGCACATGAACATGACTGGAGGTGTTTTGTTTGGTTTCCATTTCCGTTATTTACCTGGGGCTGATGCGTTTGGCCACCGTGATGATGTCACTAAGGCTGGCAGGGGCTTTTACCTTTGCTCCAGAGCCCATCGTCATGCCAACAAGTTTCTCTGTCAGAGTGTGGCATATCTGTATAAAGGCAATCAATATTCGAATGAACCAATCAGCAAAGAGCCGCTCTGAAAGCATGATAACTGCGTGTGATTACTGCAGAACTCAGACGTTTGAGAAGCACATGAATTACCTTCAGGATGGAGATACAATGAGACACTAGACCGCTGGAGATAGACGAAAAAGAGAAAGACAGACAGAGATCACCAAAGGTGTGATGAGAAGACGGCTGATAAGTGTGATATTATGCTGAACTTGGGTATAATTATCATTATGACTGCAGAGAAGGACATGTTGAAGTGGCCATACGAGGCATCTTCAATCCACTCCTCGTTCTCTAGGATGGCTTCGATGTGCGGGTTGGTGATGACCACGTCGTCCAGCTCCAACTCTGACGGCTCGCTCTGGGTCTCCATCGCTCCAATCAGATCCACTGTGGGCCTGAGAGGGGAAATGAATATTAAAGCTTGAGTAGTGAAAGTGAAATAACGGCTTCGAGGACTGGGTACTTCATCTCGAGGACTGCAAGAACTACAGCATAGTCGAATCTTGGAATGAAAAGAATGTTGGAAAGGGAATAGTGAATACATGAACTTTGATCGTTTTCTGATGAGATACTCAGAGACGTGGCTTCTCGGGAATAATAAAACTGGAGAAGTTAAAAATAATAACGCTTTTGTATTTACTTGGACTCGAAGTGATGCAGCAGGTTGGGCCGATGGCAGTAACGATGGCGACACACGACCACCAGCGCCACGAACGATGCCAGGAAAACGGTGGCCAACACTCCGATGGCCACAATAACCACCGTCTCCATCGTGATGTGTCGGCTGCAGGGTTTTAGAGGTTTTACGCAGATGTAGTCTGGGGTTCATCTGAAGGAACAGAGGCCAAATTTCAAACATTTAAGATATGAGTTGCTTTAAAAAGTAGGCTTTAGGTAGTTTATGAGGAACTGTCAAAACTTCAAACGCATGTGGTTCTGGACTCGAGAAGGAAAAAACACAGTTTTAAAAGACTCATTTGTTTGCATGTAGAATTCAATACACTTCGTTTCTCCTGTCTGCATTATAAAGGTCGACTAATATAGTTTTGCCACGCTGGAACCCAATTCCAATTCGCACTGTGAAAGGTACGAGTTGGCCTTTAAGTGCAAAAAGTTCAAACAGACAAAAATAGCATTCAAACATTTTAATGGAATAGCCTTTTGTGCAACAGTCTCAACTGTGAGTGCAACAAATAAATAAATAAACAAATAAATAAATAATGTAAAAAAGAGAAGAAAAAAAATTAATTAATTGAGACCCCCAGTCAATTTCTCAGCATCTATAAACACATCCCGGTTCACTGCATCTCAAAAGAGGCAGTATGACCTTACACGCATATAAATCTAATCGTTCATGAATTTACAAAACAGTAACATCTACCCTTTAATAATGAACCCTATTTAAACACTCCATAATGTGAATCCACACCTGCTCTCTAAGATCTCTTTATTTTAATGAACGAGTGTGTATACAGTGTGTGTGTGGGAGTGAGCATGTATTTACCAGGACCACACCTATCGAACCTTTACCCATGAGTAAGTTGATTATTAACGTCTCCCACATTAACTCTGGCGTGTTTACAGACTGTAACACCGTCAGTACTGTACAGTGTGTTACTGTGCTCGCTTCATTCTCAAAAAGAAACTTTACTGTTACTGCTAAAGCATAGTCTTCTGGATACATTTAATAGCTAGTGTGTATTAGGTGTGGGGGCAGATTGCATTTCTGTTTTACTCTCGGTTTTACAAGATCAGAGAATGTGAACTAGCAGATTATTCGTATTCCTTATTTATGTTCCAGCTTCACAGGATTCACATTAGTTATTAAATAATAAATACAAACCTGCACATTTTATGTGCAAAGATTTCTCCTCAAATTCACTGCCCTGAGGCTTGATCATCAATTATTTATTTTTAAATATAACGCATTATTAATCATTTGTATTATATATATATATATAAATTTTATAATTTGATTCACTTCCTCATTTTGGAAACATTCTGGACCCTGCTAATATTTCTTTCTTCTTGTTTTTCTTATTTTATTGCTCTTTACTCCATATGATTTGAAACACCATGAAGTCGCACAGTGCCACCATTGTGTTCGAAATATATGTGTGTGTGTGTGTGTGTGTGTGTGTATAGCTGTGAAATGAAATCAAATTAATATTACACTGAAAACAATCATTTCAAATGTACGACCTAAGATTTTAAACATGATTTGTCTGTTCATTTATATTTTTAAATCAAAGTTTGATTTGTTTCTGTCCTCGGCTGGCTGAACTCTCTAATGCTGATTTATTTTCTGAAATTCTGTTTCTGAATGCTGTAATTCTTTAAGAGGATCTATTCAACCCACCCAGACTGTATCAGCCCTCCGCAATATCTTACAGCGTTGCCAGATTAATCGGCTAAAATATAGCTGTATCTCATATCTGGAGGCCAGTGTCGTTAAAAAAATGACTCCTTTCCCATCGTACTGTAACTTAGAATTGTGATTATATGAAAAGATAAGGAAAGAAATCACGTCTTCCTTTTTTTTCTTTCTATTTGTAGTTCTGATACAACGTGAAGTGGAAATGCTAAACATGTAGGTTATTTAATTATATATTTTTTAGAATATGATTCAGCCATTTCCCCCCTATTATTATTATTATTATTATTATCATCATTATTATTATTATTATTTAAACCATTTTTTAACAAATAACACTTTGTGCAACGGATGTTACTATCACAAAGTTAAATTATTTTCCTATGACGGCCCGTTCCAAAGTGTTTATTCCACTTATACCACAGCAACTGGTCAATGATTACAACTTTTTTATTTGTTAAAGCATGGATTATTTATTAAAGCATTGTACTTTTTGCAGTTTATAACATTAACTAGATTTAATGTTGTGAGATTTTATATATATATATATATATATATATATATATATATATCTTTCTTTAAAAACTACCAAGCTTTATTATTATTTTTAACTGAAGCACTTATAGTATAAATATAATAAAACACAGTTCTAACAACAACAAAAAATACAATCAAGTGTTTTTACATGTACGCATTTCTATTAAAAAAATAAATAAAAATCCAATTAAATTTAGGATTGACTAACTCTTCAGTTTGTTCTAAGATCAGATCATTATTTGAAATTCCAACCAAAAATCTTTTGCTGGTTTCGGCTCAATACCATTCCTGGGTACTGTACTGGTGCAATCTCTAGTTACAGCAGATATAAACTGACCAAATAAATAAATAAACACAGCTTGCCATGTTACTAAGAATAGACCTTTCATGTTACAACTCGACCTCTGACCCTCACAACACTCCGACATTGGCTCCTCGTTATTTACCTGCATTGTTAATCCCTTACACGCCAAATCGCAGACTGCGCTCCTCACGGTGTAATCTGTTAACTGTTCCACAAACCAGCTTAAGATCTATGGGTCACGAGGCTTTTTCTGTCTATGCTCCTTCCCTTTGGAACTCTCTTCCTCTCGAACTTGGGGAAGCTCAGACCTTTGACATATTTAAAGCTCAACTCAACTTACTTTTTTTAAACTAGCATTTGCTTGCTGATGTCTAATTTTATTATTATTATTATTATTATTATTATTATTATTATTATTATTATCTATCATTATTATTTTTTCTTCTGTGTACTGCTTATTTTCCGTACAGCACTTTGAGAAGCTGCTTTTAAAGGTGCTCTATAAAAGTTTATTATTATTATTATTATTATTATTGTACAACCCTAAAGGGCACTGTATTATTTGTGACAAATTATTCATTTATTAATAACTTGCATCAATATTATTTATAAGCTGGTTTAACTTCAGAATAAGTGCACTATTAAAAATAAATAACCCATTAGTCTCTGTCTGTGAAAGATTGTATGCAAGGTTGGGTCAGTATACTGTAGGCATTATGTTATGTAAAAGGTAGTGCACTTTTTCTGACACACTATTTAGTATGCTAGGGTGTGATTTAGGACACGACTTCAGTCTCAGATAAACGCCATTACAAACTATGAGAGAAAATATACAAAATAGTCCTGTTAGTTGTGGCTAATGTTTATATTATCTGGTGTTTTAGTCTGAGTTGAAAGTTTTATATTTTAAGGTTAAAAAAAAAAAAAAAAAAAAAAAAGCAGAATTTTTTTTTTTTTAAAGCACAAAGTAAAAAGCAACTTTTTTCCCTCCCTCCTCAAATCTACTCTATATTAAAACTCATCATGTTAGGACATTTTCCCGGTCTAGACTGTCATCAATTCACACTAAAACACAACTTTCAGAATAAAATAGTAGATAAATACTTGAATACTCCAACACTTGGAAGTCTTACCTGTAGTCCTCCATTTTGACGCGTTTGTCTCGCGAAAACAAAGCAGCTGGACGGTGCGCGCGCGGCCGGAGACAGCGCGGAGAGCTCCGGAATGAGAGCGCGCGCGATGGAGGAGACGGGTTGCCAGATTGGATTGATGGGTTTCCTAGCAACCGTTCACACTAATGCTGCAGAAAAAAATCCCGGATTGTATCATTAAAATGAAAATAGTCAGTGTGTCGAAGTTGTGTATGTGTGTCACACAAAATGAATACATTTGATAAAATCCATTTATATTATATATATATATATATATATATATATATATATATATATATATATATATATATATATATATATATATATATTATGGTAATTCTTAAGTCACAAAAAATGTGAATATATTTGCAAACTGCAATCTACACATTCATAACCGAATTCATTCTCACATGATTGGATTTACAAATGCATAGGCTAAATCAATTCACATTCACAAAGTACGATTCACAAATGCGGAACACAATTCATAAATACACATAAATGTTTGTAAATGTCGTTTTACGTTTATAAATTAAATAATTGAATCTGCATTTGCAAATCGTCAAGTGTGTTGCTTTGGGTTTGTGTGAGTGCTACAGGGATGATGTGTTTTTGTAGTCCAACCCGGAAGTCAGCATCACCCTGGTTCCCTCGACAAAAAGCCAATAGGGTTTTTCTGTTGGCTTTTGGATTATTGCAGAAAATAAGCTCTGACCACAAACGTCTATGATTCTTACACGTTTACACGCGCTCATCAAGATCATCTTCGCAAATGAACACAGCTTTTACGAATGTTGAAGCGTAAATACAATTGGAAGAAGTAAAAAGCTGAAGTTAGGCTATAGACGAACTACACCACTGTCGCGTGACTTCAACGTCATTACCACTAAGCTTCCGACAACTATTTCAACCTTTATTTAAAGAACACTACAACTGGAAAATTCTATAAATTTGATAAATATACAAGTTAAAAAGTTTGAGTCAGAGTAGTTTGCAAGTGTAAACACAATGAGGCTGTAGTAGATGTTTTCCTGTTCGGTGTGATGACATTTAATACCCTCTGTAGTAAAATTTAGCCACTTGTTAGCAACCGCCTTTTTCAAGACACGCAGAGTGGGGTATTACTGGTGAACTTCATCCATCCATCTTCTACCGCTTACTCCTTTTCAGGGTCACGGGGAACCTGGAGCCTATCCCAGGGAGCATCGGGCACAAGGCAGGGTACACCCTGGACAGGGTGCCAATCCATCGCAGGGCTCACACTCACACACCCATTCATACACTACAGACACTTTAGACATGCCAATCAGCCTGGGGAAGGAAACCCCAGTACCCGGAGGAAACCACCACAGCACGGGGAGAACATGCAAACTCCGCACACACAGGGGACTCAAACCCCGGACCCCGGACACTGGAGGTGTGAGGCGAATGTGCTAACCACTAAGCCACCGTGCTATTATTTCAGGTATTTAACCAAAAACCCATTTAAAAAACCCATAGACTTCGGGACGATGGAATGCTTTGACCCAAGACATGTAACTTCCTGCACTATGTAATATGACTTAATTAGTGCACAGAGAGGACTCTGTTTCATCATTCCAAGATGGTGGCTGATAACCAGACTTTGCATGTACTTATAGCATTATTGGTATGATGACTGACTAAACAGTACAATTTATACATGTTTTGTTTTTAATCCCACCAAAATTTCCTGTGGCACATTTTCTGTACAGTCCAACCAACAAGTTAAAAAGCTTCACTCTGGCAACACTGAACTCCTTATCAGAACCAGTGTTGTCAGTCTATGGCAGGTGATAAAGTAGGTAGGACTGAATTTCATATGGAAGGCTTGAATTGTCAGAAAAACGACAAACTGATTGCTGCATGCATCACAAATATTATATATTGGGGTTGTATTTCTGATACCCCAGAAGGTGTTGATTAATTAATGTCACAGCACAATTCTGAAAATATTGTTGGCTGTAATTCAAATTATAGGTTTATATTCATGTTTCTATAGTAACAACCCCATCATGGACTACTGTGGTGTATTATTCTTTATGTAACTCATATTCATAGACCATTAGTGCATTATGAGAGCAAAAGCGTAATGGTGTTCTACCATAATTTTTAGTAGTACATAACATTTTAGTTCAACAAAAAACAGTAAACAATTGACTATTTATCGTGGAGTATATGGTTTACACATTCAGGGGCAAACGTCTGCAAACATTTTGCCCATCGGTACATGAAAAGAAAATCACCCATACACGTTTCAATGTCAACTCAATGGCTTGTTTAGACATTTGACACGCTTGGCCTTCCATAAGCTTACCATCGGTTACAGAGACATTTTGTACCAGCAGGGGGCAGGATTGAGCCAGTAATGTGCTTCTCTTAAATAATAGTTGACCAACTGTGAGATTTACAAGCCCCCAAAAAATATTTTGCAGGCTGTACCTCAGTGCCATAGAGAGATTTTATTATTGGACACACCAGACCAATTTGTGAATCATTGCCAAAAATGAGCCATCAATCCTGGACTAATGTTGTGCTGTCAGGCCGATGCTGTGGAATGGTTTTTTAAAGCTTTTTTAACTTGAACCCCAGAGTGTAGCAATCAGTTTAAATAGATGTGTGTTGGTCATTTACCTTTAAAGATTGAAATCCAGTCTAAAGTCCACATTACCGCCACCATATATATATGCACATTCCATGAAGGCTGAAGATTAAGCATGTGAAATGTGAAGACAACTGATTTGATCTGTTTCAGGATTCTATAACAGGGTTCAAACTGTATTAGAGAAACAAAGTGCATATCATGCCTGGATTTATTCTTTTAAATATATAATATTTTTATACTTAAGGTGCATTTTCCAAACTGTTGTGACTCATCACAGTGGTGTTGGTCAAGGTCAACACTCTAAGAAATGCATATTGTGGCCTAATTTATTGTGCAAACAGTATATCATCATAGCAACCCCCTCCCCTTTATACAAAACTGGGTTACTTACATGGTTGGTTGGGAAAAATCTATTTATTATTACTGAAAGACTATTAACTCGTCATATAAGAATAGGTCAAAATGGCTATCCATCCATTTAACAGCTAATGATAAAACGAACAGCAGACATGTCTATCACATACTCCTGGCTTTGAATCAGAGGTTAGCTTGAAGAAAAAATCCTCGTCTCTGCTGCGTCTGATTGTAAACTGCTATTTCGTTCAAAAACCATAATAGGATCTACAGAGAGCTGCACCTTAATAACATCTCTTTACTCAGCTTCAACATCGAATTGCACCCTGCCCTGCTTTTAAAGAGCTAAAATGGATTTGAGAGGATTTCAATTCTGTCTGACTTTAAGTCGACAGAACTAAAACGCAATCACTGACACATGCCATTCAGATTTTAGTTCTTGGCTTAAATTATTTAAATTATTTTGTATTGTATTCATTCTCTAGCCTGAAGAGAATATGGTAATATATTTAGTAATGAGTCTCTGTAATTAAAATAAATAAATAAATAAAAAAAATCTGGATTTACAAATGTAAGAAAGCCATTGAAGTCCACTTGAATGTACTGACATTCAGTACAAGTGACTGTATTAGTAGTAGACTATGCTATATATCTAGAACAACTTTGGCAATAGTTCTGGCTGCAGGACAAATCACAGGTGCATATTGCTGCACTCGTTCTAATACAGTACGTCATCATTTGTATGACTTGTGTGGCAGACTTTGCACATGAAATGATTTTGAATCATTGATATGGTGAAGTTTTCTGTCTGGAAATGTTTATGAACATTTGCTGAGTCAGCACTTTAAGTTTTCTGATTAATTGTAAGGGAGCTAATCATTTTGAGTGTTTAGGGGGAAATAATTGCATTACGAAGGTAAAAAAAAAATATGTATGAAAAAATACTCAAGAAAAACTATGCCATGTCTCCATATGATTAATATCAAAACGTCACCTTAATAAATGCGTAATTTATTTGAGATATATTTCATTTTTGCTCTTGAAGGGTGCCAATAATTCTAAACCTAAGCTTCTGTACTAGAGAATGAGGTTGAGTTGAAATCCTTTGACTGTTTGTCAAAAAGTACAAGATTATTAAGCCTATTTCTAGCAAATTCCTTCCCATTTTTAAACTTGGAATGGTCTTGTTTCATTTCTGAAAATACATTCATTTTTATTTCTAAAACTAAAGAAGAGATTCACAAAGATATGCAAAGTTTTCTTCCAACAGATTACATTGTTTTCTTTACTCTCATAATAACCAACATTAGCTAAATTTACAGCATGTTTGATATACACACACACACACACACACACACACACACACACACACACACACATATATATATATATATATATATATATATATATATATATATATATATAGTGTGTGTGTGTGTGTGTGTGTGTGTGTGTGTGTGTGTTTCAAGTTCAAGTGGGTCATCTATTTAGCTTGTATACATTGGGACCAAATGTCGTTTCTTCAGAACCATGGTGCAACACAGAACAGTACACAAGATATACGCAAATACACAACAGTGTGTGACGAATGCAAGACAACAAACACACAGAACAGAACAATAGATACACAGGACTGTAAATACACAGAACATGGGCTGTAAAATGTAAACTATTGTGTAATTCCATAATGTGAGTTCCATAATGTAAGGTGATGTGTGTGTGTGTGTGTGTGTGTGTGTTTGTGTGTGTTTTGTGTTGAGGCAGCATACTGACAGCTTCCTTGCTTCTCTTCAGAGGTGTGAGGTGTGTGTGTGTGTGTGTGTGTGTGTGTGTGTGTAATCTAGGGGGTAAGCCTGGAGGCTTTCCTGGAGGGACTTTGCCCTCTATTACAGCATCAGGACGCAGATGTGATGAATCCACAGGGATAATGTGTTTGAGTGTGCGTGTGAGTGTGTGTGTGTTTTCAAGCACATAAATGCACATATGTGATGCACTAGTTATGTTGGGTGTAAATAATAATAAATAACGGGATCTCTCTCTCTCTATGTCTGTCTGTCTGACTCTCTCTCTTTCTTTCTCTTTCTGTCTGTCTGTCTGTCTGTCTGTCTGTCGGTCTCTCTCTCTCCCTCTCTCTCTCTCTCTCTCATCCTCTGCTGAGCAGAGACAGTCACATCCATGAAGACGCACATGCAGAGGGAGGTAGAGGCAGGATGTGATGGGTGATGCAAAAAATATGAAATTCCTTTGAGAGTAAAAATACCACAACTTCTATTGATTTTTTTTTCCCCCTGCCCAATGGGACCAGCTTCTGTTCATGTTTGTTTTGTTTTGAAACAATCCTAAATGAGAAATACAGCTTCTTCTGACTAATTAACATCTCCATTTTAAAATAGTTCAAATGACACCATTTGAACTACTTGCCTTTTATGGATTTATCAACCCAGACTCTTGAAATGGTAATGCAGTCTGTTATAACTTGAATTCTCCCTTATTTATTTCATCCTTATTTATATGTAGTTTTTACCATAAACACTTCTGAGGCAACAGAGAAGTAAGAGCTCGATTATATAAAATAATATTTATTATATATTTATTATAGATGCACCAACGTATCGGCCGATAATCGGAGTAAAGCTATTTTTCCCGCTATGGGCCATCGGCCGATAGTTGAAAAACATCCAATGATCAGGGTGGATTATATCCTGTCAATCAAAAGAGGGCGGGAAAACACATGGATTTCGTGCTGTGTGTAAAGAAGATATCTCTTGTGTGCAATCTCTGTAATCTCTGCACTGATAAAAATTTTACACCGGACGCTGCAGCAGTGAAGCGGGAGTTTCAGCGTCAAGTCATTTTTTTTTTCCCAGCTGCTTGCGCTGAATTAAAGCACCAGTACACCGTTGAAAGATTTAAATGAAGATGAATTGACAAAAAAGTATATATATAGCACAGAAAAATATATTTGTAGAGTAGTATATTTCATATCCAGTTAATGTTAATATATAAAAGTTGATATTATATATTACCAGTTTGCTGTTCAGTGATGAAGTAGAAATGCTTGTGTTTGTGGAGAGTGAATGTGAGACTAACAGGAGGTTTTTTACAATTCAGTCAATGTTAATATGAATTAATAACATTCAATAAGTTAATAATCTTACTTTAATCTTCAGAATTGATTTCATGTGTTCATGTTAATTAGATTAATGTGTGTTCTGTTGATGAAACCAGTTACTGTGAAACAACTTGCTGAAATGGAGAGAATAAAGTTTTTATTTGCATTTCCTTCAGAATTGTGGAATTAATTATTATTCATTTTAAAAAAGGCAGAACTATCAGTATCGGCCGTTGTCACTCTGAATAATCGGTATCGGTATCAGCTGAGAAATTTAGTATCGGTGCATCTCTAATATTTATTCATGTCTGTAATATGAACAGCTTTCAGGAACTAAAAAGAGACACATCTTGTCTTTAACACATATATAAACAACAGGTTTTGCTTATTTACCCAGCTTAAAGCCAAATTCCACCACAAGTATTCTATAAATTTCATGTCAAACATGATTCATGATCTCTTTATTTCATATCCTGGTTCTACACATTCAGTATCTGTTTTTCTTTTTAATATGTCAAATAACCTTTGATTAGAAGCATGTGTGATTTGATACGTTGCATGTTTTAGATGATTTATAAAGGAATGAATGATGTCACTAACAGCAGGAAACAACATGGCTGTGTTAGTGCTGTTGTGCAAACATGCTCGGAATATCTAAAGCGAAAAAAATGATAATAATAAGTCATTAAGCAGTTGAGTGAAAGCTTCTAATTATACAATGAAGGTGTAATTTTTGATAAACGTTCTCATTGCTATTGCTTGGTAAGCAATTTTATTTTGCGTTTAACTGGCGGAAATGACCTTATGCAAATTTAATACCTGCCTTTCACTCGTTATAAATTGCGTGCAAGTGATTTTTCAGTAAATCCCGTTACGGGTGCAAAGTTAATCAGTGTACATAGTTATTAATTGGGGTGAAACAATGATTCCCATGCATGCTTCATGCTTTACCCATCACACAGATATACAGGCGTGTGTAAAAGTCTGCACACCCTCAGGACAAAATGAAGAAGACTAAAAAAGTATGCTTCACCTGGTAGTTCTTGCACAGATCTATATTTGCTAGGCCTTTGGGAGGATTAGATGTATTCAAATACAGCAACGGATGGTGTGATTGGAACCCACTGAGACATGAAGGCAATTTGGGAGGCTGTGCAGGAAAAAAGAAAGCAGTACATCTCTGTGTGTTATGTGAAGACCTGGCAGAGTCTGAAATGCCATCCACCAGATGGATGATTGCAAGATGATTGTGGAGAAAAGCTGCTCTTTCTTTTTTTTTTATTTTTTATTCCCCAGTGGTTTTGAGGATGCGTGCATCTAAACCGTACACGAGTGGAATATCTTTGCTATTGTCAAGCTTGTCTGTCTGTACTCTGTCTTTCTCTCACTTTGTCTTTTTTTGTTCTCTTTTACAATCCTGCCTCTCTCAGGTTCTCTACAGGACTCTGCATGTAAATTGTTAATGAAACACCTCGTTCTACATGTGGGAATACCTCTAGAGTGGTGTGTGTGTGTGTGTGTGTGTGTGTGTGTGTGGGTTTTGTGAGGACATCTTTGTTAAAATGCAGACTGGAGCAGATCTATAGTGCAAATTTAAAAGAGTCATTTTGGGCAGTGAAGTCTTTTTGACTTGGTGACTTGGTGACGTGCTGTGAGGATCATGGTGACTTGGTGGTTAGCACATTTGTCTCACACCTCTGGGGATGGGGGTTTGACTCTACCATTTGTGTACGGAGTTTGCATGCTCTCCGGGTGCTTCAGGGTTTCCTCTCCCAGTCCAAAGACGTGCGTTGTATTCTGATTGGCATTTCCAAATGATTCGTAGTGTGTGAATGTGTGCGCGATTGTCCAGGGTGTCACCCGCCTTGTGTCCCACGTTCCCTGGGATCGTGTCCAGGATCCCCTGCGACCCAGTGTAGGATAAGCGGTATGGAAATTGGATGGATGGGATGTGCTGTTGTAGGAAAATGATCAACGATGCAATAGTGTGATGTGGTCTTACGTGAAGTTACTGATTATTTCCAATAACAGCAAGTGTTTTATTCCTCTTATAACACAGAAATTTGGCATACCAACAATTCCAATTTTTAAATGTATTAATGAACACCATGTTTATCCATTTACACTGTAGTAGCACTCGTTGTTGTGGAACATCCTAGTTCCTGCTATGACTTTCCTTCACCATCCTCTCTTGTTTCTCTATCTTGGAGTTAGTAAAACGAAAAAATATGTGCAGTGTGTCATTTGGCCCGCAAGCAGAGTCTTTAACCAAGTGCATAAAAACCGGACTAAAAAGGGCACGCACATCCAACAAATGAGCACAGCTCCGACACACTCCTCTGATGTCAGTCGGGCCGTGCTTTCATGTTCTTACATGCTTCTTGCATTTCGTTGATTAGCCGCATGTTTTGTGGTTTGTTTACTTGCAGAGCTGGGAGACCCCGGGCATCTCTTTCGTTGTTAAAACCCGAGCCGCTTCAGATCCTTCCAGAGCCGAAGAACACAGAGAGACTCGCAGGAGGTTAAGTGTAGAGAGAGAAAAAAGAGACAGGCAGACGCAGGAGCAGATGGATGGAGAAAAGCGAGAAAGAAAGCAACAGAGAAAAGAAGCTTTTAGAAATCTATTTGAAACATTTCGATCTGTGTCTGGTTCCGGTGTGCCCTGCTGTGTGTAGTGTTTGCACGACTGAGATGATGTATCAATCAGATGGACTGCCGGGGACCAGATGGGTAATGGGGAATAGGAAAATGTTTTTAGGGAAATAAAAAAAAAAACACCATGATTTTTTTAGGACCAAGAACATCATATTGAATCCTTGTTTCCTTAATTGACCATCTGGATCTCCTTCTTCTTCACACACACACACATATATACACACACACACACACACACTGTGTTAAATAGTCCACTGTTACGAATGATGTATTTGTGTTGATGACGCTCGGACAGCTGCTTGTATTTTGCACTCAGCTTTGTTACATTCTGCTCTCATTATCGGTTATTTTCCTAATGCATGCTGCGGTTTGTCTCGCACAGAAGGTGATGTTCAGACTCTCATTCTAAATATTCACCACCTCCATTATTACTGATGACTAACAGAATCAACATGTCACGCTCTTTTAATTAAGAAATGAAATCTACCATCTTCACCAGGCAGCAATAAGATGAAATTTCTTGCAATCATTAAAGAAACAGTTTTTATACAGAAGCAGTCATTGGGCGTGTTGCTGTTTTCATTTGTTCCTAGTTTTCTGAAATCAGAGCTATCATGATTATGGTTAAGAATACCAAATATCATAATTATATAGGCTGAAGGTACTGAAGACGTTTGATGAAATGATGGACGACGATAGACTTTCAGCTTTCATGTCCTGATATTTACATCTAGATGTGTTAAACAACTTCGAGCATGAGACCTTTTCATTTGAGCCCACCCATTTTTGAAGTGCTCAAAAAAAAAATACTGTAACATGTTTGTAACAAGAACGAATAGCTCTGAATGTCTATTCTTGGTTTTAGCCCTGGGCTCCACCTGTGAAGACTACAATTGTTGTTAAAAAGTATAAGCCAACATGAAGACCAGAGAGCTGTCTATAGGAGAAAAGCAAGCCATTTTGAAGCTGAGAACATTGGAAAACTCAATCAATCAATGCCACTGCACAAGCATTGGGCATAACCAATACAATCATTTGGAATGTCCTGAAAAAGAAAGAAACCACTGGTGTACTAACAATCAGACATGGAACAGGTCAGCCAAGGAAAACAACAACAGCAGTTGATGACAGGAACATTGTAAGATCTGTGAAGAAAACCCCCCAAAACCACAGTTTTCAGTGACATCACCAACAACCTCCACAGGGCAGGGGTGAAGGTATCACAATCCAGCATTTAAAGAAGACTTTGAGAGTAGAAATATAGAATTCATACCACAAGATGCAAACTACTCATCAGCAGTAAAAATGGGAAGACCGGAGTGGAATCCACAAAGAAATACAGAGATGATTCACAAACGTTCTGGAACCCAGATGAACATCTACCGAAGTGATTGAAAGGCCAAACTGTGGAGAAAGAATGGATCTGCTCATGATCCAAAACGTACAAGCTCACCGGTCAAGCATGGTGGAGGTAGTGTTTTGGATTGGGCTGTGTTTCTTTATTCAGCAACCTATGTTCATATATTAATCTTCGGGGGGGGGGGGGGGGGGGGGGGGTGTAGATACTTGTGAACCTTATAACTGATGTAATTTCTTCTTCATAAAAGCACAATACGTGAGAGCAAATGCAACTGTAATTTCTAGCTGCTGTTGGTGAAACGACACAATCACCATTGCTTTAATGAGTTGCATGACTGGGACAAAGTGCTTTTGTTTACCATAACTTGGTTGAGGTTTTTTTTTTTGTCCAACAGGATTTTATTAATGGAGTCCTGCCTGGCTCTATACTAGCTCCTTTATCATCACATGTCAATCAATAAATAAATCCTGAGACTTTTTCATTTACAGTATTTTAATTGATACCATTATGTCCTCTGCGGATCACATTAGGCTTGGTTTATTAGCTGGAGCCGAGTTATTACACACCAGATTGAATTGTTCTAGTTAATTCTAAGCTCATGAAGCAGACATTCAGCACTATCTGCAGAAAATTCATTCATTCATTCATTCATTCACTTTCAGTAACCTCTTCAACCTGGTCAAGGTCATTGCGGATGCAGAGCCTAATCCGAGAACACCGAGCACTGAGAACTGAACTCCAAATAAGCCACCTGGCTGGATTGTAGGATTGATGTCATGCTTGAAGAAGCATGAGCACTTAATAAAAAAAAATAAATAAAAAATCAGGATATGGAATTCATGAGCACAAATGCAACCATCATTTCTAGCTGCTCGTGCTGAAAGTATACAAAGCATCACCTAGATGGGCAACATCTGTCATGTTTTATTACGTCACATGGCTGGGCCTGGAGTAAAGATGGCAGATGGGCACTGGGCCATAGTGCTTGTTTTTTCTAATTAGCATGGGGAGGTTTTTTTTTTTTCAGTCCAAATGGATTCATTATCAGAGTCCTGCATGGCTCTATACTAGCACATTTATTACCTTTATAGCAATCAAGGTTTAAATCTTATACTCTCGTTAGCTAAGTGCATAATAATGCTATTCATGACTACAGCTGTGAGCAGGCTGTAGAGAGCCCGGAAAATGCATTTATCACAAAGCATTATATTACCCCATTATACCAACTCTGGGTTCTGATTAGTCAGAAGGTGTTTATTCATTTTCTATAACATCAGCTCCGACAATAACGCCGGCTATAATTTAAATCATAGGTTTATATTAACATGCCTTGTCAAAAACAATTGTTCTGAGCTGAGGTTAATTTTGAACTAGAATAAATATACTGTAGGTTAGGGAATTATTTCGAGACAGGTACAGATCCGGTTAGATGTATATCTACTCTGCTACTTCACTGTGCGTAGATTAATTTCTGCCTCACATGACAGTCACTTTGGATAAAATCATCTGTCAAGTGTAGAAGCTGGAAGGATTCAGAGTGTAAGCGCTGATCAAATACATTATTCGCAATGAACAAATACAGATACAAATACCAGGGAAATTAAAGAAAGCTTGCCAGAAAGGAGGGAAGGGAAGGAAGGAAGAAAGGAAGAAAGGAAGGAAGGAAGGAAGGGTGGGTTTAGAAAGAAACATGTAAACACCCACTTTACCCTACACACAGTACACAGTACCCTACACACACAAAGCCTCTGAGGTGTCAAGATTAGTTATACTTGAATCAGTCTGACATAACCCACATTAGACACGTGTGTGTGTGTGTGTGTGTGTGTGTGTGTGTGTGTGTGTGTGTGTGTGTGTGCAAGTTAGGGATATTCATATTTAAACTTAAAGCGGGTGTTTACATGTTTATTTATTTTAAAATAATTCCTTCCTTCCTACCTTTTTCCTTTCCATCCGTCCCTTTTCCTTTCTTTCTTTCTTTCTTTCCCCTTTCCTTCCCTTTTCCTTTCCTTCCTTCCCTTTCCTTTCCTTTCTTTCTCTTTTCCTTTCCTTTTCTTTCCTTCCCTTTCCTTTCTTTCTCTTTTCCTTCCCTTTTCCTTTCCTTCCTTCCTTCCCTTTCTTTCTCTTTTCCATTTCCTTTCCTTCCTTCCTTCCCTTTCTTTCTCTTTTCCATTTCCTTTCCTTCCTTCCTTCCCTTTCTTTCTCTTTTCCATTTCCTTTCCTTCCTTCCTTCCCTTTCTTTCTCTTTTTCCTTTCCTTCCTTCCTTCCTTCCCTTTCTTTCTCTTTTCCTTTCCTTTTCCTTTCCTTACTTCTTTCCTTTCCTTCTCTTTTCCTTTCCTTTTCCATTTCTTTTACTTCTCTTTTTCTTCCTTTCCATTCCTTTCCCTTCCTATCCTATCCTATTGTTTCCTTTCCTTCTCTTTTCCTTTCCTTTCCATTCCTTTCTTTTCCTTCTTCTTTTCTTCTCTTTTTCGTTCCTTTCTTTTCCTTTCCATTCTATTCCTTCCCTATCCTATCTTTCCCTTCCTTTCCTTTCCATTCCTTTCTTTTCTTTCTCCTTTCCTTCTCTTTTCCTTCATTTCCTTTCCATTAATTTCCCTTCCTATCCTATCATTTCCCTATCTTTCCCTTTCCCTTTCTTTCCTTTCCTTTCCTTTTCCCAGTGCCCTGTGAACCTTTCTGGCAAGATTTCTTAAAAAAAAAAAGTGCCTGCTATTCGTGTCTGTATTTGTTCATTGCGAATAATCTATTTGTATTGGGCTTTTGGTAAATAATGGTAATATTTCCTGTTTTTTGGCTGATGTTTAGTCTCTTGTTTACTCTGTCACTGTCAGTGAGTTACAGGATAAAGACTCATCAATACACCAACTGTTTTCAATAAAGAATCAAGTTTCTCTTCATTCCCGATAATTAAGTGACAATTGTGCTAGGTTAAATCCTGGTCCTGTCAATATTCTTGGGATTGTGGCTCTGGCTTGTGTTAACACTGAATCCTTTCCTGATTTTCATTTCTACATAAAAGTGCATTTGTGAAGCAGTTAATATTTCTTGAGATGGCGTGTGGTGTAGAGAAAGGTCAGCTAAAAGTGCATAAACCTGTAAACAAAACCTCACAGGCATAGACAGACACGGACATCTTAGGCACAGTGTGTGGATACGAGCAGCACACTCTTTTCCAACATCGTCACATTCGATTTCACAAAGCGCCAGATGACCTTTCGGTTTAGACTCCACTGGGCTTCTCAAGACCATCCAAGCCTGTCTGATCCATAACTGCACAAACAAGGATTCACAGCAAGCACAAGCTTGTATATGCTCACACACACACCATGTTGGGGATTTAGATATGTTGATTTCTTTGATGTAGAAACTGAGCACCTGTGTAATAGAAGAAGGGATGAGTAGAAGAGTAGAACAGAGGGATTGTGTGAATGAAAGCATAACACTGGCTTAACCTTTGCAAAATCCAGAACCCCCCCACTAACAATAACTTCTTAACAATTTTACATCTGCATTTACGGCACTCATCCAGCCTATAGTCTTCTTAACGCTTCTTAGAGGTCCTAGAGGTGCGCAAACTTTATTTGACTGAACAAACCCTTATCATTTTTTCAAATAGTTTTTATATTTAATGTTTGTTATAAGAACATCTGCAAACCAAATCACTTTTGAACATTTTACACAGTTAAAGTACGTCATAGTAGCTACAGTATGAACAGCCGTTCTCTTACAGCCTCTCTATTTTCTCCCTCTTGAAGCGTTTAAAAAAAAAATTTAAAAAATGCATCTTTTCATGTTCTCATGCACTAGGAAGGTCCTCTGTCCTGAAGATTTTTACCGTTGTGAAATAAAGTACTTACTGTGACACTGGAAACTCCTTCCATAAAAGTTAAATAAACTTCTCCTTACAGAAAACGTCACATCAATAATTATACTTTTTTTTCTTTCTGTTAAACAGCGACACATTTATTTGCGTTTGCGGTCTATTATTAGGTTTAGATTATGTGGAGCGTCCACCAGACCTGTGAATTAGCTGTTACTATAGAGACACTAATGTATTAAATTGAACCTATATAAACCTGTGATTTGAATTACAGCCATCAGAGCTGCTGTTATTGGAAAATGACTCAATTCTCAATCTCTGACCAATCAGGAATTCAACAGTGCTGTGGTATAGAGTGCAGTAAAGACAGTGTACCACCATGGACGCTCATGATACACTGTAATCTGGCGTGTGTGTGTACTTGTGCGCATGCTATGGTGTGTTTGCCCACCTTGCTCTTCCGCCTGGCTCGGCTCTCGCACCTTGTGGTGTTTACCTGTTATTGATGCCACGTTGCTTAGGAACCATATCAGATAAACGTCCAGTCTTA